>NW_015171527.1:651836-698004 GCF_001447785.1 Gekko japonicus | reverse complement strand
TCTTTCCTGGGGCTACGTTTTGGACATGGCAGGTCTCCTTTCAGAGAAGATGACGATGCATGCACAGGGGCATGCCCAGGAGGTCTGCTGCAAGTTTGATGCCTCTGGCTTGCAGGGTTCTATTCTGTACACTCCTGGACCTGCTGCTGTGATTTCTCCAGAGAGTACTTTCCTGGAGGCACCTGCTTTGAGGGGCTGTAACTCTGCTCCCGTATATCCAATCCTCACTAAACTTCGAGGACAGGTAGAAAAAAGTCATTTGAAGACTCGCTGCAAATTTGGACAGGTAGAAAAAAGTCCATTTGAAGACTCGCTGCAAATTTCTAGAACTATGGACGGAGGTTCGTGACATTGTACAGGAGGCAGCAATCACCACCATCCCAAAGAAAAAGAAATGCAAGAAAGCAAAGTGGCTGTCTGATGAGGCTTTACAAATAGCAGAGGAAAGAAGGAAAGCGAAAGGCAAAGGCGAAAAGGAAAGATTTACCCAACTGAATGCAGATTTCCAGAGAACAGCAAGGAGAGATAAGGAGGCCTTCCTGAATGAACAGTGCAAAGTAATAGAAGAAAACAATAGAATGGGAGGGACTAGAGATCTCTTCAAGAAAATTGGAGAAATCAAGGGAATGTTCCATGCAAAGCTGGCCATGATAAAGGACAAAAACGGTAGGGACCTAACAGAAGCAGAAGAGATTAGGAAAAGATGGCAAGAATACACAGAAGAACTATACAAGAAAGACCTCGATGTCCTTGACAACCACGACGGTATAATCACTGACCTCGAGCCAGACATCCTGGAATGTGAAGTGAAATGGGCCTTAGAAAGCATTGCTAACAACAAAGCTAGTGGAGGTGATGGTATCCCAGCTGAGCTATTCAAAGTCTTAGAAGATGATGCTGTTAAAGTGCTGCACTCAATTTGCCAGCAAATTTGGAAAACGCAACAGTGGCCACAGGATTGGAAAAGGTCAGTATACATTCCAATCCCAAAGAAGGGCAATGCCAAGGAATGTTCAAACTATCGCACAATTGCACTCATATCACACGCTAGCAAGGTCATGCTCAAGATCCTACAAGCTAGGCTTCAACAGTACGTGGATAGAGAACTGCCAGAAGTACAAGCTGGGTTTCGAAGAGGTAGAGGAACGAGAGATCATATTGCCAACATTCGCTGGATTATGGAGAAAGCAAGAGAGTACCAGAAAAATATCTACTTCTGCTTCATTGACTATGCTAAAGCTTTTGACTGTGTGGATCACAACAAACTATGGCAGGTCCTTAAAGAGATGGGAGTACCAGACCACCTCACATGTCTCTTGAGAAACCTGTATAAGGGCCAAGAAATAAAAGAGGAGAGTGCAAAAGTGGGCTTGAAGCTCAACATCAAAAAAAACCCTAAGATCATGGCATCCGGCCCCATCACTCCTTGGCAAATAGAAGGGGAAGTCGTGGAAGTGGTGACAGACTTCACGTTCCTGGGATCCCAGATCACCGCAGACTGTGACAGCAGCCATGAAATTAAAAGACGCCTGCTCCTTGGGAGGAAAGCGATGGCGAACCTAAACAGCATGATAAAAAGCAGAGACATCACCCTGCCAACAAAAGTCCGCATGGTCAAAGCAATGGTATTCCCAGTAGTCATGTATGGCTGCGAGAGTTGGACTATAAGGAAGGCCGAGCGCCGAAGAATAGATTCTTTTGAACTATGGTGCTGGAGAAGATTCTTGAGAGTCCCTTGGACTGCAAGAAGATCAAATCAGTCAATCCTAAAAGAAATCAACCCTGACTGTTCCCTGGAAGGCCAGATAATGAAACTGAAGCTCAAATACTTTGGCCACCAAATGAGAAGGGAGCACTCACTGGAGAAGACCCTGATGCTGGGAAAGATTGAAGGTCAAAGAAGACGGGGACGGCAAAGGATGAGATGGTTGGACAGTGTCATCGACGCAACGAACATGAAACTGAGCCAACTTCAGAGGACAGCGGAAGTCAGGAGGGCCTGGCGGGAGCTGGTCCATGGGGTCGCGAAGAGTCGGACTCGACTGTGCGACTGAACAACAACAAGCCTGCAGGGGGCCATTCTACTGCATCATGTACCTCCCATTAAGTAAAAGGGAAGATTTGTGAAGGTTCATGGGGTCACACAAACCACAAACCATCACAAACCTCAATTTTCCCGGATCATGCTGATCCCTACCTATGACCCACTCCCGTAAATGCTCTGGCTGCAGCATTCTGTACCAACAGTAACTGATCTTAGTGTTCCAACAGTAACATTCTTAAATAGTTAACTGACTTTTAAACTGCCACCTATGCTGTAGGTAAAGCTTATGTCCATGACTGCTACTAAGCTATGGCTGGGACTTGAAACTCCGATGTTAATAGTTTTTCTGAATCTCCAAGCTGCTTAGAATCTTCAAACAACTTAATTAGCCATTAATTAATTGACACTGCAACACTGAGCAGTTACAGCCCACTGAAGTCAATGGGCTCAGAAAGCAATGAACTCTCCTTAAGACTGTACTTTGAATTATGCTGTTGTTCCTCATTTCTGGACTGATTTGAGCTTTTAATCACACCATGCAGACTCGAGCTTTTCAAGTACTAGTTATGTTTCTCTGTGAAATTATGAATGCATTGGAGTACTGTATGTATTTTACACGGATTAATATCATGAATATATTTGTGCTGTACTTTTTATTAGCCACTGATATATTATGTAGATACTTTGTGATACTGAGTAGCCCCTTTTTCTATGTGACTGGAGCAAATTAAGTACATTGACACAATAGCACAGATTATTCTTCTTTGCAAATTCTTACATTTGTGCATGAATGTTATTCTAAATTCAGCAATAAAGGTTGAAAGTGCATTATCATTATCATCATCACCATCATCTATCGTTTTAGCGGCTGGGTTTATATGACAGAAACCCAGGTTCAAACATGCCTTAGGAAAGCCAAATATACTTCACAGGTTGTGAAGACATAACTATATGCAATTAATTTTGAACTCCTTAAAGACAAGGATTGGATGCAACTATGGTAAATATATAAATAAAATACTATTTATGGGTAGTAAAACCAATTGACTTTAATGCAATATTTTCCTGGATATCATAATAAAGCAAAGTCTACTGAGAATTCTTCAGCAGATGATGCTTGTTAACTCAAGAACATACAGTGGGTATATAGAAAGGTGACAACCTCTCCATACATACATAGCATAACAGCCTCCATGAGAAAAGGGGCAGCAAACACGGAAAATATTTAGACTAGTAATCCTTACTGTGGTACAAGCCACCCCAAGGGATGAGGAATTTGGCCAATGGTGCCAGGAGACAATGGGTAATAAGGAGACAGTTCTGAAGGGTGAGGTGGTCGTGGAATTCCTGATGGTAGAAAAAGACCAACACATGTTAAAACAGTTATGGTGCACCCCCAACTCAACTTTCAGTCCTTAAATGAATCCCTACTTTCATTAGTCCTTATAAAAAAATCAGAATTTCATTGGATACCTCTACCAGTAAGATTAACTGAATACTCCTCTTAATTTCATTCATCTTCAATTAATCTATCTACCTAGTAATATCTTTCTGGTAGTCCCATCCATATCAGTTTCAGTTCTCCTATCCCAAACCCTTACCTGTTTTGGGGTCAATCTCTGGGGAAAGATGGGAAGGTGGGGAGCCTGGTGAGAAGTGGTCATTGCTGTAGGTGATAAGTGGCGTCAGTGGGTGCATGTGATGTGGGTGCTGCACCACAGGAACTTTGTTCGACTAAAGGGGAGAAAGGAAAGGTTTGTCTGTATTTTTACATATAATTCATTTGCATTTAAAATCCTCTATCATTTATAAACAGAAGGGAGCAAGGGCAGTGGTCCATTATGGCAAAAGGGGCACTGCCCTATCAAGTGCAGCACCTTCTCTCCTTTACTGGTATTAGCTTGATGGCCCCTATCTCGAATAGATACTGGGTAAGTAGAATAATCAGATTGGTGTTGGCAGGTACATGAGGCCTTGGCTTCTTCTCTGGGGTATGCCCTGGCACTAAAAACAAACATATACACTTTCTAAAGTCATCATGAAGTTCATTTCCAGCCATCAGGGATATATACATTGGGACCATGCATTGTAAATTGCTAGAGACTGCCCACATCCTTGTAGGACTGCAAACAGCACTGGTATAATTTCTTTTGGTGCTTCCCCCCCCTCAGTAATTAGTGGCTGAAGGAAAATGGGTGCTGGATGCTTGACCTCAGCTTAATGAACAGGAAATGTTTGTGGCACACAAAAAGCTGACTATGTTTTCTTCTTTGAAGTAATAGATCACTAGTATATTCTAACAGAATATTTGACAGGTGTATGCAGATACAGAAGTACTGGGGAATGCACATCTGGTTCATGGCTTAAATAGGCATTTATAATCAGTAAATGTAAAATAAGTACTGAATGTAACTCGACACAAGAGTTTTCCATGAGGGAAAACTGACACATATATGGCTTTAGTTTGCATGTAGCAAAGAGTGCCTTTAGATGGCTTCCACACAGGGATGGGATTTTGTGGATTCCCCATTGCTGCTGCTGCTGACAAAACCCAGCAGCAAATGTGGCTTCTGCATGGCAGGTTTCCCCAGTTTCCCTGCCCTGAACCCCTAGGCCACTCCCCCTTCCCTGGGCCACCAGGGTTTTTGTATTTTTTTTTAAAGTCAGCACTAGACTATTGTTATATCAATTACACAATTTTAACTATAGGTGCAAGCAGGTTCTGTGAATT
Source organism: Gekko japonicus (assembly GCF_001447785.1). Lineage (NCBI taxonomy): Eukaryota > Metazoa > Chordata > Lepidosauria > Squamata > Gekkonidae > Gekko > Gekko japonicus. The sequence continues at coordinate 693,229 of NW_015171527.1, read as the reverse complement.
TCCAGCTTTCATTAAAAACAAAAAAACCTTTCCCTTGCAAAAGATATGCCTTTTTCCTTATATTTCCACAAGGGAAAGGGATGGAGACTTGCTTTTTGTTTTAAATGAAAGCTTTGAATACAGAGAACCTGTACACCCATTGTTAACAACAGTATATTGATATAACTATATTCTAGTGCTGAATTCTTAAAAACTAAAAAGCCCCACAGTGATATGGGAGGAAATGGCTGTTGTGGGGGCAGGGCAGGGAAAGTGGCTGTCATGTAGGTCAGAAAATCTGAGTTTTCCCACCCACACAGTATCCTCAGGGCTTTACTGAGATCTCTTCCAAAAGTTCAGAGCAAAGCATGTTTGAGAAAGGTAGGAGAAAAGCCAAGGAAACCCCCAGAGGTGCACAAATGCAGCATGATACTGTGAGGAAACAGGGGGGAAACTGCTTCCCAAAAGCACTGAACTCAAGGCAGATAACACATGTGAAAATAACCGTAGATTACAGTGCATAATTGCTGTAAGGGCTGGGTGGAAGAGTTGAAAAACCGTTTTGAAGTTAATGTGAGAATACTGGATTGTCTCATCTGCAACTCCAGTAAGTAAGATTTTGCCTCCTAGATTCACATAGCCATAACAGGAAATAAACACCTGAGACAGAACGTATCGTGTTGTATGAGTGGCCTATTTCCCTTTAAGTAGCAAAGCTATTTCTTAAATCGCTCTCTCCCAGATCCAAACAGCATCATTTTAAACACTTTGATGGGCATTCCATGGATCCGTTCCACATTCTTCCAGGAGAAGGAGCATTCTCTAACAAGTTTCCATGTACTAGCAGAAAGTGCTAGCAGAACAGATCTGTGGGATCCAACCCTTTGCCTTCAAGTGAAACTACTACAGTTGAAGAAAGCTCAACAGCTTACGTTCATACTTATTTTCACATGAAAATTTGTTTACCTACAAGTACTCCGTGGCAAAATGAGGAAAAAAGAGTGAAATTATTTCTGCAGCTGTAAAGAGCTATGTTCAATGATGGCACTAAATAAATAATACAGACTTTTAATGATTTCAGTTCTTTTTAGATGATCTACAGTATCTGTATCATCTATCCATGCTTCACCCATGCTGTGGAGCTTCAATAAGTGGGCTCTGGCAAATCTCATCAACAATCTCCCCCCCCCCCCTTTTTTGTAATTGAACTTTAAAAAGTTAAGTCTTGGATGCTTTAGCTTATGTTAATCAAACTCTGAATTTAGTAATAAAAATTCTGAACTACTGATAAGATGCATAAGAAAGTAATCAGAAATAAACTAACTCTAATAACCAATAGATAGAAATAATACATGGCATGTAAAAATATCAATGAGTACAGACTCCATATTTGTTGTATGTTAGTCTTTCTCTCTTTGTAGTTGCTGTCTTCTTTTCTTTTACTTTTGAAAAACTAATAAAACTCCAAACCTTAGAGGGCTTGCTCTGGCAAATCCCCTCCTCCTCATTTTCAAGCATCTTCTTTGTTTGTTTTTTAACATCTTTAATTTCTTGGAATCCAGTATCTCCAGTCAGGAGCATTTATGCCATCTACACAGCAACACTTTTGACTGAGCCGAAAAGTAACTAACCGGAACACAAAACAAACTGTCAAAAACAGTACCCACAGATAACTTCAGATGACTCTGATTAGGAAAGTTAACACAAAACAATATTTACTAAATGTGCAGGAGAGGGAGATCTTGCATCCTTCAGTGTAGCTCCAGCTGGTACATCAAGTAGGGGCCACTTCACCTGCAGATACTGGGAGAAATTAAGATAAATGTAATAAAAATCATAGAAACATACTCATAGTATTGAAACCAAATGGACATCAGATTTGGCAGAAACTTCAAGGCCCAAATGTAGCTAAATTCTGGCTATCACATTGCTTTAGTAACATAAGGGTGCCTAGAGCATTACTCCTTTCCTCATCACAAGCAATGCCTTCCTCTGCCCAATCCAGTCAACAGTATTAGAACAAAAGCAACAGCATGACCAGGTGAACTTCACATCTTAAGAGCTCCACAATATTATTAAGGTGCTATGGAAGCCAATTAAATAATGTACTGATTTGTCCTTCTTCTAGCTCCCTGATCCAGAGACTTCTTGCGCATGTCAGAGCTCCCACAGAACTTTAAATAAGTGAGGAGTTAATCCTTATATACAAAACAATAACTACTAAATTCAGAAATGTAGAAGTTGACTAATTAATGTAAGCAACATTAGCTATTTAAAATAATATGTCAAATGGATTTGTAAGAAACAGGCATTTAGTACCTACAAAATGTAACAATACTATTTTGGATGAATTTTACATGCATTCTTAATATGAAATTAAATTCAATTTTCAGTTTTCATTAGTTTTCTAATGTCACAAATAAAAAAAATCTAGACTTGCTTGACTGCTGAATATTACTGAGATCCAAAGTACCCAAAATAAAGATACTTGGTATTGTTTTCAGTAAAAACGTTTCATGCCAAATAGCTGAATGCAGTGTGTCCTGTGAAATGCTGGAGGTTTGGGAATGTGGGCTGGATGAATTGCAGCTGTGCAATGGAATTTCCCTAGCACACAAATCTTCATGATGTAAAACAGCTGGAAGGAAATCCCAGCATGCTCTGTTTAGAGGCAGAACAACCAATAATTTAAATGGAAGATTAACCCTTCAACTTAGAACAAACCTTTGCATTTCCTTCAGCATATATTCCAACTATCTATTTCAAAAGGAATCAAAACAGAAAAGATGTTCTGATAGGTAATTTGAACAGATACAATCCAAAATTCAGTTTCTTCTGAAAATCTTAGGTGGATAATCACAAACTAATATAAGAGAAACAAAAATAGGTTTGCTTCATCAGATGCACTGCATTTCCTCTGACACCTCCCTTTATTTAAATAAGAAAGCAAAATCTCATTGTTTCTCAACTTGCTGATTTTTGTACAGACAGTATGTTCACTGTACACAAATGCAGGTCATCTCAATGGACCTCATTTCTGAGACTTCTGGATTCTCCGGGCAGCACTAACCATACCACTAACACTTAAATAGCTTCTATAGATGTTAAAAATGACCACAGTTCCACATAAATATTTTAGAAATTTGTACAGGAGAAGAGAAATCACTCTGGGGTTCATTAATGTGTCCAAGAACACTGAAATGTCATCTATCAATTTAGCCACTGCCAGATATTCTCCTCACCATAGTGGAAGAAAATAACTGCTTGTCAAAGTCTCTCACAAAATAGCCATACTTGCTCCTCATAGTTTCCAACATTTTAAATTTCAAAGCACAGTACAGAGGAAAGGCAGCCATTTTTAAAATATTACTACAGTTTCTGTTAGCAGCATGCTAAAAAATAAGTTTCAGATGTCCAGGCATATTGACATAAATTTATGAGAACGGTCCAGAGGATCAATGTTTAATAGCTAAAGAGTACATGGAATAAAAGGGTGTTAACTACACTTTGGTTGCCATAGTTCTCACACTATAATTGCACAATAATAATTTTATTTTTTAAATTACAAAAATGATACTGAACAATTTAAGACAGCAGACAAACCCCTTCTGAAAAGACTCACACAGGTGTAAGAAATTAGGGGGTGAGTTATTCATTTTTTTACATGCCATTCGTCTCTCTAAGTGCCATCTCAAAACATGTTCAATAACCTAAAATTTCACTTCTTAAAGCTACCTTCACCCTTCCACCCATGTATTTTTAATTCAGAATAAACTATTGCTTTGGGAAGAATTTCCAGATGTGTCCTATTTAAAAATGGTGCTGGTGCATCTGTTGAAGAGCAGGTATTCTCTGGCAAACGTGTCCCCTTTGAGGCATACTAATCAAACATCTGAATGAATAGGATTTTTCGTGATTTAAAAGGGTCATTTGCTGTTTGAAACCCACACTCCTAAGTCCAGAAACAGGCATATTAGTTCAAAACAGGCATTCTCTGTCAGTCAGGTTGTTGTTGTTGTTGTTGTTGTTTTTTAAACCTATACAATCCTTCCATAGCACATCTTATTTTTATATACTTCATCCATTTGGGTTGCATTCCTTAACTTATGAATAGGGATGCTAACCTCCAGGTAGGGTGGGCCTGAAGATCTCATGGAATTACTACTGATCTCCAGATAACAGAGATCAGTTCCTCTGGAGAAAATGGCTACTTTGGAGAAAATGGCATTATATACCACTGAGCTTCTTCCCCTTCCCAAATATCCCCAGGCTCCACCCCAAAATCTCCAGGAATTTCCCAAACCGGATTTGGCAACCCTACTTCTGAAGCATAACCTGGACTACATTCCTATTAACACTTTGTTATGTATTTACTTTTGCAACTACTAGTGGTAGAGTGACTCTTGTAGGATTCATACTTCAATGACATTTAAGCATTAGATAGTGCAAGAAAATCTAGCACTAATAAGCATCCTGGAGGACCCAAGTTTTTAAAAGTGAGTGAAGATAGTTCAGAGGCTTTTTAAATTATTTTATTTATATCCTACCCTTTCCCTTAGACTCTAGGTTGATTATAAAATATTTTAATTGATCAGACAGCGTAAGACATTCACCAAACAATGCAGTAGCACTGCAATTACAGAACTGTAAATGCAAAAAAACAAAAACAAAACATTTCCAAGATATAACATCCCTTAATGCAGAAAGGTGAAAACAAAAATGGCCTATATCCAACCAAACAGTCCAAAGTTTTCAGATGAGTGGGTAGCAATTTCTGTTAAGCCCCCATCCCACAGCAAACTCCCCTTTCTCCCCATGTTGTCTCTGAAGGCCCACTAACCCACCCCGCTAGAACAAATTTTTCAGCGGCTCAGTGGGCTACAGCACTATCCCCACTACCAAAAATGTAAATGTCCTCAAGACTTCACAATAGTGGGGTCTGATACAGGCCAGTAAGAAAAATTAACAGCCCTGATAACATACTCTCTTCATAGTTCTGACTTTTGATAGTAAACATACTTCTTTCCCGCAACAACACTAGATGGACAGAATTCCCTACTATTGCAGAGATGCTATGTTGCTCCTCTGACAGATTGGGGAGGGGGGGACAACTGTGTACTGTAAGGAAAGCAGAAAAACACAGAGTTGCAGTGACATAAATAACTTGCAAGTAGAAACTTACTGGTAGGGTAAATAAAGACCTTGGGGGGCAGGTTGTGAAAGGTGGTAAAAACCTGGTGATTGGAGCAAGAGATAAAGACAGACTTGAGGGTCAGATCAAGATTTTTACACCTTGCATCAGCTCAGGCCATAGGATGAGGAGGCTGTAAAGAAGAAGAAATCCAAGCATTCCAGGATGTAAGTATATTGGGAGGTAGAGTATGAACAGCAACCTAGAGTTTTATTTAATACTGTATATTTGTTCTATATCCCTTACTCTACCTGCCTTAACTTCAACAAGGTCCTGCGATTTTCCCTGAAGGGTGAAGTGCTAAGGGTTCAAACTGGGACAAGTACCACTACAGTTCCAAAGGGAGTAAAGACCAGCTTGAATTGAGCTTGTTTATACTTTAGTCTCAGAGTAGGCTCTTGCTTATGTCTGGATGGGGAACAGTGGGGTTCATCTGGACTCAGACTGTCAAAAAGATGTATGGTATTATGCATGTGATGAAAGTTCTAAATAAAGGACATCCTTGTAAACCCCTTCAATAGTTTCTGGTTGGGGGGTACCATTTACTTGGCATTCTTATACCAAACCAAAATATTATGAACACCATGGGGTTTCTCAAAAAACTGTAGTCCCTACAACTGCTCTCCATGTTGAATTCTCCTCTTCTGTCCAAGAACGTGTAACAACACCCAGTACATGTGACATCGTGTTGCAAGTTTCCCAGCCCCTCCAGCCAACATTGTGTGCAATAGATAGTTTGTTTATGTTTACATTGTGGTACTGCTTTCCTAATCGCAAAATAATTGTCCTGGTTAGTTATATGTGGTACAATGTGTCTTGCAACATCTTTTTTCTGTGATATAATTCAATGTACATAAAGATGTGCCATACTGGGTTTAAACTGGTAGCATACAAAGACAGCTCTGTATTTTGAAACCTAGCAAAGATATAGTTAACACCTCCAGAGCAATGTTGAGCTTTTATGGAAGGCAGCTTTATTTGCTGAAGTCTAGCACCAGATAAATTCACATTCCTCCTCAGAAGCAAACACTTTAAAACCTAAAGCTATTGCCAAAAGGAATGCTTTTCAATATGGAAGATTCTAGATCTTTTTCCCTTTGGAGGCTGAGAAGGAAAAATTGGAAGGTGACCAATATACAAAGCACCTTTGGACAAAGGAAAAGAATTTGTGTACATTTGACATGGAGCAGGAAGAGAGCTTATCTCATTCCCATAAAACACACAAATAGTCCACTGTGACACACCAGCCTTGCCTACAATGCAGATCTGTTTCCCTTCAGTCTTTTACATTTTAGGTACCCTAGTCTCCAACCTCACAGCAGAATATGGCCAAAACTAACAACTCCTGGGCAAAATGAATGAAAATACAAGCAAGGGCCTTTGACCTAAGAGGAAGAAAAGACAACTGCTGCTGCAGCAGCCACCACCTATAAGCCAAAGGGAACATTTACTCAATTACTCTACACAAGAAATAATTCCTGGACACTACAGTATGGATGCATGAGGGACACATAAGTACCACATTATACTGGAAACCAACAGATTAGCAGGCTTTTTCTTGCCATATCAGGAGGATATTTTCGTAAAATGTGTATAGAAAATTCCTCATTAAATTGATGGTGTCTATAGCCAAGCCCTACGCTATCCTCTCCAACCCCTCAGACAAGTGAGAATCCATTCACCAAATTTATCAGCAAACACATTTACATGCCTCCAGCATTGGGGGCCCGACCTTTTCTTGCTTACAGACAGTCTCTGCTAACCTAAATAACTTCTCATCTGCAACAGTAACATGGACTTTGGTACTATGGGCTGCAACAAATCAAATGCCAACTTTGCGCTCATATAGATCCTAGCAACACCATCAGTGGACCCAGCAACATCAGCCATACCATCTCAGGTTCATACTCCTACTCATCCTCTAATGTGATTTATGCTATCAAGTGTCAGCAATGCCTTTCTACCCTCTACATTGGACAAACAGGCCAGTCCCCATGACAAAGAACAAATGGATATAAGTCTCTAACATCAGAAACCACAACATTCAAGAAACAGTGGGGGAACATTTTAACCTTCCAGGATATTCAGTTGCTGATCTAAGAGTACCAGTTTTCTTACAAAGGAATTTCAAAGGGAGATTAGAGAAACTGCTGAATTACTAATAAATGCATCATTCTGGACTGAATCAAGACCTAAATTTCCTGTCTCATTACCAATGCTGATTTCTTTATGCCTACTACCTCTCTGCATATCACTCCTAATTCAATCACACCTGCTTATTGTCATTTGGCATCTGAAATGACTCTACTCTCGAAGATATATGGACAGAAGGACTCACATTCTAGCTGTATCTGAAAAAGTGAGCACTGACTCGTGAAAGCTCATACTTACCCGTCCCAAAATTTTGTTAGTCTACTTTTCGGGGGGGGGGGGTACTTCCAGTGTGTAAATTTTATTTTTATAATTTTACTGTATTGTTTTGCCCTGAGGACTCTAATTGTGTGCGTGATAAATTAAAAATAGATGAAATCCACAATGGTTAAGATACTGAAAGGAACAAGTATTTAGGCTATTCCGTCTGGAAGGTCAATGAAGTGGAAGGAGGAAAGGATGCTCTTGCGTATTTGGAAACAGCTATGTTCAGAGCAGAAGAAAACAGGACACCAGGAGATTTCTGCAGCAAGTGCTGAATCCTTGCCCTTTATAGAGAACTGGGCTGGAGCTCTGTAATCAGATCTTAGTCTCCTACAACAGCCAACTGTAGACGAGGCAGGGAGCCAGGGCTGTCATCTGTACAAGGAGCATGTTTGGTATGCAGCTGGCCCCGTGACCCCCAACTAGCTAGAGCAGCGACCTAGAGTACACTCTGGGCTTGCAGTACAGTAAAAGTAGTTTCCTAAATGACTGCCTTTGATCTGCTCTCCAAGCCTTGAGATCAAAGCAGTGGTTAGTTTGGGGAAGTCCCTGGATCTGGCTGCTGTACAACTGAAATCTGTTTCCAAACACTGAGTGGTGATGTGAGCTCACTTGCCTTTTTTTTTTTTTTGCAGAGTCATTTCAAAAGACACTCACAACACCCATAACTGCAGGGACAGCAAGCACTATCCCCCATTTGGTGAGTCAGCTTTCTAGGAAGCGCCACCAACAACTGAGAAGCCATGAAACCCAAAATACTTACAGAGGCCATGCAGACATTTCTGCCCAATTAAAAGTCCTATGTGTTGTCATTTTCCAGCTGGCTTATTTTACGCCCCACCCTTCTTTTCTCCTCAACACTCTTGGTCACAAAGGGGGCTTTCTAATCCATTTTGTAAGCAGAGAAGCTGCTGGCAAATGGGGGCTGGTGCCTCAATGAAGGTTGTATAAAGGCTCCTTCTCATTTTAAACAATTTAGAGGGCAGCATGTGGGGGAGGGGAAACACTCTGAAAATATACAAGGAAAAGGACCAGACTAATGGCACAGAGGAAGTGTAGAAAACTGAACACCCCCTGAGTTCAAGATTCTGCCTCACACAGACATTTACTGTACAACCATGTGCAAAACAAAACAAAAAATGAGTTAATGGCATATTGAAGCTATAAAAGTTTCAAAATTGTTACATTCCAGAGAGATTAGAACAAGACCTAGTTGCTTGTTACCTTCTCTTTCCTCCCCCTCTCTGCAAGTAGGGGGAATGAAAAGGATTTTAACCATTTCTCTCCCACATGCTGTTGTGCCACACACACAGTACAATGCACCCTGCTGTCTACACATTAACCTGCCATTTGCCAAATAGCTTCCCCTCAGCTGGGGATTAACATCCACCAATTCAAACAACAATCCAATGGCCCTGAAGTCCTAGGCTGGAACAATGGGGTGCAGACAACAGGCCTTGGCTTGCCCAGGACTGCAATAGTCTCTGCATAACAGTTGTTTCGAGGAGAAGCCTGCAGCAAACTGGGAGGAGGGGATAGAGGAAAATCAAAAGAAAAGTTGCTACAACCAATTAGGAGCTTTAATGGCCAGATTTCCTACCCTTGTTACAGAGTGAAGATGTTATCCCGGCACAAGACAGACTTGCTTGAGAATCAAAATATTCAGCAACTTATCGTAACATGTGCTTCACTGAAAAGATAGCTCCTCTCATAAGCACTCTTTCACACATCTTACATTGTGACAGACACCCTTTTTTGAAAACGATTTTTTACATATTCCAGAGAAGAACCTTTGTTGGTTTCTTGCAAAAAAAAGGAGGCATGGAATATTAAAGACAAGCATTTCTTCTGGCAAAAATTTAACAGATTAGCGCCCACTTCATCATGTACATGGCAGTCATGGGGGAGAGTATAAAGTGCCATCACATCACAGCCAATTTATGGAGATCCCAGCAAGGGGCTTTCAATCCAAGTGAAAAGCAGAGGTGGTTTGTCATTGCCTTACTCTTCAGAGTCTTCCTTGGAGGTCTCCCATCCAAGTACTAATCAGGGCTGACCTTCTGTGATCTTGTAAAATCATGTACCAGATCAAAAAGTCAACAAATAATTGTATTTCATAGCCTTATGACACCACTTTTTCTGCATAATCTCTCTCTTCATACACACACACTCACTTCACAACTGAACATACACTTCATGTATCTGACAGAGGCCTCTTTTTCATGAAAGCTTATGGTACAATAAATTGCCTTAAACTGATTTTACATATGCTTTCTATGACTCCCTTAAGTGTTGTCAGAAGTTGTGAATAAGGAGAGTAATAAAAACATGTATATTACCTGTAACTGATATTCTTAGAGAGCTCATCTATGTAGTCACATGTGTGTGCTCTGCTAGTTCTGAAGGTAGCTTTGGAATGTTCTAAAGCTCTAACCAAAGAGCTGGTGCTCAAAATCTCTCCCAGAGAGAAGGTAATATGTACACATCAAAAAGTGCAAGTGCTTTTCTGTTCAGCTCCTGCCATCAAATATATAGTATAAAACATGCCAGCAGTGGGGAGAGAAGGCAGGTTGTATGACTAAACAGAAGAGCATTTGAACATCAGTTACAGGCAAGCAATCTCTTTTTCTTCTTCTATATAATCCCACATACGGGTGTTTTAGCTGGTAGAGAGTGATGGTGTCAGGTTATGAGAAAATAGGGGGAGGAGGAAGAAAATTGGATTTATACCCCGCCCTTCACTTGGCATCTCAGAGTGGCTTACAATCTCCTTCCCTTCCTCTCCCCACAACAGACACCCTGTGAGGTAGGTGGGGATAAGAGAGTTCTGAGAGAACTGCTCTTGAGAAAACAGCTCTGAGAACCCAAGGTCACCCAGATGCATCTTTTTGGGCTCAACACCATAATGAGAGATGAACACTGAGGACACAGCTTTATAGACAAGGCTCATTTCCAGCTGGAATGAGCCGGGACAGTGTTCCAGCAGTAAGAAGCCCACGAGCAGCAAGCCCCGCCCCAGCAGCCCTCAGTTGGGCCAGGAGGATGCTTCCCTCTGCTTGCCGCCATCGCTACGCCGCCGCCACCAACCAGAAGGCAAAGTAAGTTGGTGGGGGCACAGGGCGGGGGCTTGTTTCAGGTGGGGGAGGCCTGGCTGGTGTGGGGGGTGGCAGCGGCCTGATCGGGGGGAGAACTGGAGGTGGCCTGGCTGGTGCAGGGGTTGGTGACGGGGGCTTGATCAGGGTGGGTGGGGGTGAGTGGGTTCCCTCCCTCCCTCTTTTCCATCCTTCCTTCCTCCCCATCTCTTTGCTTTCTTTCTTTCCCAAAGTTAGAAGAACAAAACAGAAAGGAAGGGATAGAAGATTAAAATTACTCAATAGAAGTCTGAGAGTGCAAACCCCAGATTTACAGAGTAAAATTGATAGAAAAGTCCATCTATATGAGGATGAACAGATAACAATATGATCATAGCAAGTATATTCTGTTACATTTGCTTTTTTCTTATGTACAGAATGTACTCAGAATTGTTAGGTCATAGATTTTTTAAAAAATTGGTATTTTCCTCTTTTTTGGGATGTGTGTGCTGTGGTCTCATTACCTGGAGATTTTTTGGGTGGAGCCTGAGCGGTGGTTGCAAATAAGATATGCAAATAAGTTATGCTAATGAGCCCCTGCACCTCTTTTTCTATTAAATGACCCATTTATCGATATCATGTAGAGATAGGCTCTGAGAAAGATGGTCAACGGAGATCAAACTGGTAGAGTGAGGCAGAGGATATTTTGCTAAATGACCGTACAATATAATTGTAGAAGTCTTTTTTAATAGCCTGGGTGGATGCTATTAAAAAAGCATCTGGGTGGATGCTTTGGAAATCTTTCTAATGTAATAAAAGTAGCAATCTTTCCTGAAGTCTGTGGTGTATGGTAAATAAAACAATAGGACTCATTGCGTATCTAAAGTAGAAAGTGTTCACTGTCCATCATCTTGTGGTTAAGGGAAGAAGACTGGTAATACAATATTCTGCAAGAGACAGAATGCAGAAGTCACTTTTGGCATTAAAGTGATGTTAGGATGAAATACTACCTTGATGGTAGCCTGTATGTGGAGGTAAAACACAAAGATCACCAGAACTTCAAAATGCTTCATTAGTATTTTGAGAGTCGAGGAGAGGCTACGTGCAGGGACAGTGAACTGAGCTAGGGGGTGTAACTATACAACCTTGTCAAAAACGTTTTGAGCAGAATGTTGGGAAAAAGAGATTGCCTGTGAACTTGAATGTAGTGGACAGAGACTGTCACGAAGTAGACTCAGAGAGGAGATACTAAATCCTGCCTGTTACAGGTAGAGAATGTAGCTAATACCTCAAATACAAAAAACATCATGGGAAATCTATTGGTGGGTAGCACTAAGTACAAAAGTGTTTACATTTTGCAGTACAGGATTTTCTGGCATCTGGCTTACAGAACATGAGTAGCCAGATGGTGGAAACATAGTTTGTGATGGATGCCCTACACCACTAGCTTGTCCAGTAGTAGTGTGAAGAACTGCTCCAACAAACCACAGAGTGTAAACTGGAGTGGCCTATGGTTTTTGCCATGTGATACAGGCCCAGAATGTGAAGCAAGCTGTTATGAGCTGGCAATTAAGAACCAGTTGTCTATCTGCTTGCTGCCATCACCACATTCGTTTGGTGAAGACCCACAGGACCTTGGTTAGTTCATAGGTGGCAATGATATTTTCCTTTTGAAAAATACAGATACAGAAGTAGGCATCCTTCAGATTTATGGATATGAAAGCTACTCTTGAGTAGGGGCAGGATATTTTGTGAAGTGGTCATTGTGAACTTTTTGTATGTAATGAATTGAATGTTCATCACTCTGAAGTCTGTAATTGGATTAATATTCTTCTCTCTTTCTTGGGACAGTGAAAAACAGGAGTAGAATATGCTGCACTGCCGTGAAAGGTTCTATGACACCCTTCCAAAGCTGAGACTTATCCTCTTTGAGCAGAGTAGAAAAGGGAGGGGTACAGAGAGAAAATGCTTTGGTCTGACAGCGTGTCAAAATCAATGGCATATATTTATGTTAATGATGGTAAGGACCCAGGAATGCTTCGTAAACTTAGTGTAATGAGTGCTTTATGGCTTTCTTCTAAACACAACAGGCAGACATTGTGGGCATTTGGAGACTGGTTGCTTCACAGTTCTGATGCCCTGTCTTAAGCAAATATTCCCTTGAAGATTGCCTCTTACAGGGAGACCAGAGAACTACTGACTGCATGAACAATCAGTTCTGCCTTACTCTAAACATGATATGCTATGACACATCCCCCAACATCTCCCCCTACAAGACAGTATAAATTTGCATGGGTTTGAGAGAAGACTTATTTTTATTCTCCATTCTCTTTTCTTTTTTTCTTTTTCTTTTTTCATTTTTCATATACTATAAACAGAAAAATAAGAAAATCTACAACCACTACAATGTCCAGTTCTGTCCCTTCCCCACCCCAACCCGTTGCCTGCGCACATTACTGCCAAAATATTGTAATAACATCACTATAAAAATATTGTCTTATTTGTTTGGTTTTTCCAAATTTATGGGCTTCCCTTCCAAAAATGTGATGATGGGACCTGCTGTCTTTTCTTTAACTGACTGACAATTATTCTCACCATCCCATGTCTCCTGTGAAGCACATCCGGTCCTCATTGTATATTTTCCCATATACCTGCAGAGTCCCTTTATGTAGAGATCCCCCATCTTGCTTATGGTTGACCTGTTTTGGCTGTTTGTCATCATTCACATGGGGGTTAGCTAATTTACTATTAGATATAATGATTCCTGTGTAAAGAGAGTAATACACACCTCGATTTGTATGAGGCTATAAGGAAACAAGGATGAACCACCTTCCACCAAATCACTCAAGATTATTTTACTTCTCATGTAAGCTTTGGTGTAAATAGATATCCCTCTTTTGTAAACATTTGATCATTTGTGGTAAGAACTACCACCAGGTAATCAGGTACAGGTTGATGATATGGAGACCTGGAAAGTCCAGAAGCAAAGCTTTGTTTGCATCCCCCACCTCGCCCTTAAAAGTTGGAAAGACCTACGTGCAGTGTTATGCATACTCAATATGTCACTGGTCTCAGTGTTAGCAGTGCTGTCCTTCAGCCAAATCTCCAAAATCTAAAATCCAAGCTGCAGGCCTCCATTGCTAAATCCAGAAAATCTGTAAATTGGGGAAATCTTACCACTAATAAAAACTTAGGTCGGCTCAATGTGCTTCTGGAACATTACTATAAGCTCCACTATTTATGTTTTCTTTTTTATCCTAGCTTTCCATCCAAATATGATTCACAACAAACACAAGCAATAAAACCACATTTAAAAACATGAAAACACACTAAAAATAGCCCTGTCTTCAGCAAAAGTGGGAAAGAATTGATACTCCATCGAAAAATCACAGCAGCAGTAAGCTGCTTTAAAATAAAGTCTTTAAAATAAAGCCTTTTTGAAATTTCCCATGAAGGATGTGATTAAAAACCCAATAGCTTAACAATGACATTTTCTTTAAACAACTAGTCCAAATTCTGTGCCAAATACATATATACTACCCATCTCCCCACATTAACTGGAGGAGTTCTCCTTTGCTGCTTATATAGCTACAGTATTAAAGGCTGTATCACCCCCACCTTTAACAAATAAAGTGGGTGGCACAATGATAAAAGGCATTCTCCAGATCCAATTCAGCATAGCGTGTTTGCTTTTTGAGGGCTACAAGTTAAGGCTTAGACTGCAGTTAGTCTGTTGATGTAACATGACAGATCACAGGTCTGCATCCTAACAGCTGCAGGAGTTTTAGTAGGACACTCTGTATGGGATTATTTAACCCTAGGAATGAAAATGTTTTAGATCTGTGAATTCCTAAAGGATAACAAAATAAAAACTTTTTCCAAATTGGGTTATGTCTATGGGAATGCAAAATTCCAAAGGCATAAGCCACAGAGTCACTTACATTCCTTAGCAACCACAAATGGATGGAACCCTTCAACTTCTGTGGCTGTTCATATTAGGCCTTGTCTTGAATGTAGCAGAATAACACGGCAATGAAATGGAACAGACTACACTGTATCATACTGCAGTAGAAGAATTACATTTTTAAAGTTCACTGACATTAATAACTCCCTTTATATGTAGAACTAGCACAGAATGCCAGTGGTTGGCCAGAATCTTTCTCCATGACATGTTAAATTTTTATTTGCATGGAGTTTCCACATGAAGGAATCTTAAAATGGGACTCTTCTCACCTGCAATCTGAAGCTGTACAGCGCCACTGTATTATTCTCACAGTTCTACCACCTAGGTCTGCTGCATGTCTGTACTCTTAAAAAATGTTCACACTGCCTGGATTATCAGTTATGGAGAATTCAGGCTCCAGATGCTCAATTTTGCCTCCTTGCCTCAGACTTCCCCCACTTGTATCAGGAAGAATTATACAATAAAGAATCTCTACTTGTACTTGCTTCAAGTGTGTGTGGGAGGGTCTTTCCCAAAGTTACTGAAGCTTCTAAAGATTCCACAGACACTAACTGTGGTATTAATAAACTTAATATGCTGTTTGAGATTGAAGTTTTGATTTAATATAATAATTTCAGGATATGAGCAGTCTGACTTCACTGATGCTGAAATTTTTTAGGGTGGTTTGGGGACAGGGGTGGGTAGGCAAATGGACCTGCCAAAAAACCTATGCAGAAAAAGCTCAAAAAGAAACATGGTAGCAAAAGGAAATGCTGTGTCACAAGGACTGAATGAAGTGGTGTTACTGGTGTTACAGCTGTACTCAGGGCAGAGTTTCATGAAGCCCCTGAAAGGCAACAGGGCCTCTTACCCCCATGGGAAAAGGGAAGAGACAGAACACTGGAGCTGCAAATCTAGGCATACCAAGGTTTAACAGGAGGGTGACAACAAGTGGGTCAAAGGTCAACCAGCCAGCCTGCTCTGGTTTCCATGGATATCTGGCCTATTCATACAGTGCACAGAGGGCTCTTCACAGCCACTTACACACAATTGAGCTACTACTCAAAGCTGTGCAGGCCTGGTCTTGGGAGCACAGCACATTAGATGGGAAAGTTTAATGGAGTCAATTAAAACAGAGAATTAGCACTGAACAGAACTGGTATTGGAGAAGTTAAGGTCTCTATCACAATAGCCATATCACAGAACAAGACAAATGCCAGAATAATGTAGGTTAGGGAAACACTTTGCAGATTTTTTGCTGATTATGTCTTACCTACATGTCATCCATATTGTTAGCGCTCAAATAACTCATTATATACACCAAGTACAACAAATTGCCAGAATTGTTCATTTTCAGCATATCTTGAGGCTCACTGAATATCAAAGAACTTTGGCAGAGAGCTTTCCTTCCTGAGAAACTCAGTTTGCTTGCTTGGTATGTATATATTTACATTTTATGCTGCTTTGTGGCTACAAGGGCCCCAGAACAGCATGCAAAAACCATTCTATAGCTACAAAATCATAAAATAGTATATGCAAAATTAAAAAAAAAATGCAACACTAACTGCAATTACATTCAGTCTCATTTTAAGAGAGACACAACCCTAGTTCCCAGGATTGGATCTGAAGAATTTCCTTGGGGAGGGAATTACACAACAGTGGTGTTACCTAAAAAAGTTCTCTTTCTGTTAATGGTTAATCTTAACTCAAATGCTGGTGGCACCTGAAACAAAATGTGTCCTGTGGAACTTAACTCATGAGCAAAGAGGAATATATATGGCAGAAGATATACTGGCCCCAGACCACTTAAGAGTTTTTGCACATTGGACTTGGCCCGAAACAATAAGTAGCCAGCGAAGCTAACAGAAAATAAATATTCCCAAGATCTCTGAATACGTAATGCAGAAAAACAAAAATGTGTTGCTACATTATGGACAGCTGAGGTTTCCGGTCTATCTTCAAGGGCAATTCCACATGAAACTAACAGCAGTACTGAAGTTAAGAGGTTAACGGGGCATACTTGATAGTGGCCAGGTCCTTTGCCTCCAGAAAAGGGTGCCGCTGACGTACCAGCTGAAAATGGTAAAATTAACTTCTGGTCAGAGACAAAACTTGGGCTCCTAGACTCTAGGAGCACTCAGAACAGGCATATCCCACAAAGTTAATAGGACCAACATCTATATCTCCTATTTTCCTGTAAGTCCTGTTCACCATTATCCAGTCCAATTTCAGGTACTCATTCATGGAGAAAAACAACTAGTGTTTTATGGAACCTACCAGAAGCTCAGAACAGAAATATTCCTTGGACTATGAAGGCAAGTTTTGGATCAGATTTTGAGTTTCAAGAATGAAAGATTTGACACTAGGTCCTGTGCATATATGCAGAGCTATACTCAAGATGTCTAAGGATTCAAATACTAAAAGTTTTTTCTCCATCTCCATCAAGGTTGCAGATATTCCCTCCCATTTGTAAGGAATCTCAAAATTTTATAACTGGGTAATGGGGCCAGAGCAGCATTTGTTTAAAGCGAATAGTGAAGTTGCTAACAAATTAAAAATCTTTAATCAATTGGCTGTCCAAGGAATCAAAGAAATTAAACAACCATATATATTGTAAAATCTCATGTTTTGGTGCCATGTCTTGGTGAGGAATCTACAGAAGGGTAAGTTTCTCTTAAATGTAATATACACCTTAACAAGCACCAACTGTAAGATGGAAACACAGTCTGAACAACTGCAGCCTCATTATAATTCCTAGATCCTAAAGACTATTTTAATCTGTAATTGAAGCTTCATGGGGACTTAAATGATTCCACATATTATTCCTTCATTTCCTATACTTATTCCTCCCTCCCCCTCTGGATTTCAGGGCACACAACCGTCTACATCCATTTCCCCTTCAAATTCCACAGTTTACATTAATCCTTATCCTCTCTCCTCAAAACAGAAGAGCCAGTAGATGCCTGTGAAAATCACAATTTCATGGTCAGCAACTCAGCACAGTCAGAAGGGAAGTTCTCTATCATTTCGCTTCATAGTATTTTGAAGACAAAAACTCATGCCAAAAGCATAGATCCCGTATGACTTTGTGATCCCATGACACTATAATTTCTACAGCCTCCCTTATTTAAGAAGAAAAAGGTTTTCACTTCCACTGGGGGGGGGAAATAGCAGAAAGAGTCTTCCTCCACATTTGTTGAGAGGATCTGCAAATCTGTGGACTTTATAAACATTGTTTTTTTTTATTCCTTCAATGCAATGGGCAAATGCAGCTTCTAAACTTGAATTACAGGCAACCTCTGTAAGGTTCTGATTCAAAACCAGGTAAAAGAGAGAACATGCCTTCTTTCACACATTTCCAATCTATTTCTTGAAAAAAATATGTGCCATGTTCCTGAAATACTGCTATTTCTAAGATTTATAGTGCATTTCAATGTGATTAGACTGGAGGAGTACTCTGCAGGAGATTGCACTGTTAGAGTACCAACTATCATTTGTAACTTGTTTTTTGATGAATGCTTTAAAACTTGTAGCTAAAGAGAGGCCAACAGTTAACATTTTGTTTCTGGTAGAGCAGACACACTGTCTTGCTATTCTCACTTACTTGTGCAGCTGCTTATGCCTCCCCATGTAGAACCAGATACCATATTTTTAAGAATGACCACTTTATTGTAATACAGATCTAGTTAGTCCTCACAATCTTTTCAGGTCACAGAAGAAGTATAGTTCTAGGTGCATTATAGATAAAAATTTGGAACTTGATCTTAAAAATCCTTGCTGTGTAAGAAATCCCAATAAACTCAATGTAACTTACTTTCTATTCGTACACCTACGACTGCAACCTTAATCGTTTTGCAGTAATCCCCCCCCCCTTAGTGTTTGTTAAATTTAGTTTCTGGGATTTCTTTTGCTTACACCAACTTGTAATAAAACTATATCAATTACTTTTCTGTAAAACAGCCCTGTGGATTTTTAAAAAATAATTCAGTCCTTTTAAAGTGAGTAAATCACAGAACAGGGAGTGATTCTCTCTGCAAGACAAATAGCATCTTCTTATAGCTGCAGTGGCTCAAGTGGTTAAGATGCTGAACTGCAGGCTGTGGAAGGTCGTTAGTTCAGCAGTTCGAGACCCGGGTGCTGCATGACCGAGTGAGCTCCCGTCTCTAGTTCCAGCTCCTGCCAACCTAGCAGTTCGAAAGCAAGAAATTGCAAGTAGATAAATAGGCACCACTTCAGTGGGAAGGTAACAGCGTTCCGTGCGCCTTGGTGTTTAGTCATGCCGGCCACATGACCATGGAAACGTCTTTGGACAGCGCTGGCTCTTCGGCTTTGAAACGGAGATGAGCATCGCAACCCTAGAGTCGGATTCGACTGGCTTTCGAGCAAGGGAACCTTTACCTTTACCCTCCAAAACAACCAATCAGTATTAGCCCACTGTAGTGGTGGCTGGAGACCCAAGATCAAATTCCCATTAAACTATGTACTTTATCAGTTGATATTGGGCTACTCACTCTCTTAAGACTAATCCACTTTACAGGATTGTTGTAAGGAGGAAATGGAAGGGATGTTGAACTCCTTGGAAGAAAGGCAGGATAAAAAAGTGTGACCAAGACAGAATGAGCTAATGCCCAGGAAGTGTTGTATATGATCTATCTCACCTTCCTTTCCATAAAATGTTACATTAATCTGTTACTCCATTTGGTTGGAGTCAGATCAAAATGTGGTAGACTGTACATTATGAAGATCTCCCATAATATTGTTTTCCTTGCACAACTTTCTATATCCTTGAAGTCTAAACTTTGGATCTGGAAAGGGATTTCCATCAGCAGGGCACAACATTCTTGTCTCCCACCCACCGCAGTACAACCCAAAATATTGCTCCTGCAGCAGAAAGGGGAATTGCTGAAAACTGTTTCCCTTCTGCCACAGAAATCCTTTTCTGGATCCAAACTAAAATTTAAAATGTATATATAAGTGTGGTAAGCACTGGTAATATGGGTGGCATCATACATTATTCTATGTACAATCCTGCGGTACGATGAACGTATACAAAGTAAGAAGAGGATCTTGCATAATTTAGCCTCTCACTTCAAGCAAAAACACAAAAATGTGACAAGAATTCATATTGCTAATGTATCTAATTGACTTCCCTTCAAATTTTGTCAAGATAATGATAAATTAGAACAATCCAAGCTGTCCTTGCCTTAACATTAAATACTAAGAATGCACATTCACATAAAATCAGCACAATCAGAAGTGAACGCCTAGCCTGCATCTTTACTACATGGTTTAATTTTCAGCCATCTCAAATCACTGTTAACAGTTTTCCAACTTCCTTTCCCTCAGTGTGTGTCGACTTGTACAAGAAATGTTATGTAGTCAAAGACAGACATCAAAGCTTTTAAACAGACAGTATGAGCATAAATATATACAATACTAAAGAGAGGCAACACAGCATAGTAGTTAAAGTGTTGGACTAGCATCTGAAAGGCTTAGGTATGAATTCCCTCCTCTGCCATGGGAGCTTCTTGGGGGACCCTGGGTCAAGCATTCATTCTCAACCTAACCTACCTCACAGGGTTCTTGTGACAGATCAAGATGGGTAGCCGTGTCTGTCTATAGCAGTAGTAGGGTTGTTGTGAGTGTAAGATGGAAAGGGAGAGACTACTGTAAACTGTTTTGAGCTTCCATTAGGGAGAAAAATAGGGCATAACAATTGCTCAATCTAAGATTGCATCTAGGGCAGGGGTGTCAATCATAAGGCTCGAGGATCAGAACCTGCCTATCTACGGTTCTTATCTGGCCTGCAAGCAACTAGTGTGACGGAGGAAACAGGAGGTTACTCAGGGGGAGTGGGCGGAGCTACTCCGATTGTGGCTTAAGCATGGTGGAACAGCCTCATCTGCAGAAGTCAACCAAAACCCCTTTGCTTCAGTGGCAGCCTCACTGGTAAGTTGAGAACCGCTGCAGCCACATTCATGCAAGCTCAGAGTTCCAAGGTGAGGTCACACACCTCTCTATTAGGCCTGCAGCTCCAGGAATGCTGTCCCAGAGGGTTGGGGGATTGGCATTTGCATGTGGGGGGGCACAGATGATCCTCTGCTGTGGCTTGCTGGTGGCCAGCACTGCTGCTGTATTCCCCCCCCCCCAATGCAGCGGCCGTGCTTTGACCCATGGGTGGCATTCTTTGTCAGTTTCTTACACACATCGGGGGCCTAGTCCTACCACCAAGCACACAACTCAACATCTGGGCCTCCCTGTTGCCTCGTTGGTGCCAGCATTCTCTGGCTATACTAGTCACTCCAGCCTTGTGCACGTAGTGCACGCTTCCCCCATCAGACAATCTGGTGGCGTTCAGCCTGGGGTGTCTGCCGCCGCATGCAGGTGGCACAGTTTGCTAATGATCTCTGGTTTGAACCCCCAGCATTGCCTTAACATGGATTAGGCTTTGCTTGGCCTGGGTCCTGCTGTGCATGTGACCTCACACCTGGGCTACCCCCCCTGCTTCCGCGAGGGGGAGGTTAGTTCAACTTTTCTTTCCCAAACCCTTCCATAGTGGCTCAGAGGCAGGAGGGAGCTCACAACACCCAGCTGCTTCGCGTTTTTACCCTGGGGCCCAGGCTCACAGCATTGGCGGTGGGAGCAGGGTGGAGAAGGTATTTGACCCCCTCCAGGCAGTGCAAGGGCATCTGCCTGGCACTATAACATTGGCTCTGCAGTTTGCCTATGTGGGTTTTCCTTTGCATCCCCCCCCCCAAGCCCATGGGGCCTCACAGTGAGGACATACTAACTTGGAGCTTACCAGCTGCTATCCTTTATGAAGTCTGTATCTCCAGTACCTGGCATTACATATAATTTTAAAACAATTTTTTTCCTTTTGAATACTAACATACAGAGTATTTTCTTTTGATTTCTACCTGTTTGTATACATACAGAAACACAGAATTTTTCTCCTAATAAGAAAAGTTCTAAAATAGAATTATGGTCCCCAAAACAGGTACAGCAAGCTATATGAGATCCTCCCAAAACCAGAACAAAATGTCAGGGTTGCCATTTTTTAAACTGAACTTTATAACAACTAAGTTAGGACAATATCACAATGGTATAGAGGCCCACCTAATAGTACTTATACAATACAGTCATAATTATCCACCTGAAATCTTTCATTCTTTTCTAGGCCTCAAACCACAATCTGCTCACAAAAACCTGGCCTCTGGTGTTTTTGAGTATCAGATTCCTTCAACTGCACTTGGTGGTTTACTGCCTGAACAAATTACATTAACAATGCAGAGAAATGTATACATGCCCTTAAATACACGACTGAGCCGGGACCAAAACAAAGGCAACAGTATCCTAGCAACAAGCCTTAGCTTGCTCCCCACCAGTCCAGTTTCTGGATCCTGCCTGAATTGGGAACCACCAAGTTTCAGTCTTTACTGCAAATAATTAAGGACCGAGAAGTTCCAATTATAGCTGGGATTTACAGCCAAAGAAACATTCTATAAATCACTACTCCCAGCCCCCCATTCTCTCTCAAACCAAATAATCTCATCCAGATGTTTAGCTACAGCTGTCTAAATGTGTGGCATATTGTTAAATTGGTAAGCCCTATTTTCTCTGTAAAATGTCAAGGACTGAAGCACTAGAGTTTCATAGAAGGAGAGGAGGCTTTCCAGCCTGAAGTCATCAACTACAACATGTGGCAGTCATCAAATACTTGCCCAGGAGGACAGAAGAGAAACCTTGTCAACTTTTCTGCTCTCGTGTAAAAGATGCATTTAGTTTTTCCTGTGAATAATTCCAATAAACAACATTCTCTCTATACTATTCCTCACCTATCCTTTTACTAATGCCTGCTAGGCTGGGCTATGTGTAAACTTTAAAAAAAAACTGCACCCAAGCAACCCAAATTCTGTGTCAGGAAACACTGAACTATGCAACATATATAAATTTTGCAAACTACGCTAATTTGCATAATTTCTCTTACTTTTTATAAATTTGCAATGTTTATTATTTTGCGTAATATATTTTGGGTTTCCTAGCCATGGAAAAGCCATGTTATGCACTGAAGCCCCAACACCTACTACTGGAAGTTTAATCCAGTTACTCATTCACCTTCTGAGATTTCACCAGACATCATTCCTTCATCCTCTGAGATTTCCTGACATTGCACTTCCAAATATATTTTTCATACACAACTTCTTCATTTAAATACTGACATACAGAAGAACATAAAACTAGAACCTTAATTTGTACTTAAAAGTTTAGACTCTCAGGAAGTTCTGTTCTGAACCCCAAATCATATTCTGTGCCTTTGATGTGCTTCCATGGAATCATAGCATTCAGCACAGCTGGGTCTGTATTCTTGTTTTGTGTCCATTGTTTGAATATTCTTGATTGTTTTAATTGCCCATTGTTTTCTCCACCTGCTGGTTGGAGTGATGTGCCTGGGGGACCACCTGGGGTGGGGGATGATGCCATGATTAATAATGTGTGAGGTAGGTTGTTCTGGGGGACTTCAATATTCATGCTCAGGATTTCATGCCCTCCCTGACAACCAAGGTCCTGTACCAAGTAATAACTGGTCCTGCCCCCACATTGTGCAGGGTGCACAATCTGGTATTTTACTCTGTACAAAAAGATGGTCTGAAGTTGGAGGAACTGAAGATGGTCCCTTCGTCATGGACAGATCACTGTCTTGCTTGGATTTAGACTGAGATACAAAGACTCAGCTGGAGTGAATGAGCCCCCCTGAAACCACTTACATTCAAACAGGTTTCTGATGGGTCTAGGGCAGTGATAGCTAACCTTTTAGAGACCGAATGCCCAAACTGCGACCCAAAACCCACTTATTTATCACAAAGTGCCAACACGGCAATTTAACCTGAATACTGAGGTTTTACTTTAGAAAAAACAAAAGACATTAACTTAAGATGATCCAAACAAAGTAAGGAAAGCAATCCCAAATGCTTCCAGTTACTTAAAATTATTTTGCAGAGAATTTGACACTTTAATGATGATCTGGGCCTGGCTGGGGCGATGGCACGCATGCCCACAGAGAGGGCTCTGATTGTCAACTCTGGCACCCCGTGCCATAGGTTCACCACCGCTGGTCTAGGGGATTTTCCTGTTCATATGGTCAGTGCTCCTGTTGACCTCCAGAATGAGGAAAGTACCCAGGCAGTACCCACAATCGCTCCTAGGAGTTCTCTCTCAGGTGTTAGAGCCCATACGGCTCCTTGATTTTGAATGAGGGGCTGTGGGTGATGAAAAGACAAGGGAGAGCATTTTGTCCCCCATACTCTTTAACACTGATCTGAAGCCACCGGGTGAGGTCATCCAGAGATCTGTCCAGAAGGTTATTCTTATAAAGGAAACAGGACTGCATTATAACAGAATGATTCACAAAGATGCATAAATAAAGGAAATGGGATTGTGGACTATACCACTAATATGTATTAACTTGCTCTCATGGCAATATATTTTACTTACATAATACCATTTCTTGCACTGTTTAACATGTCATGTTTAATTCTTTTATCTTGTTCCAGATTTCTGCAATCCTAGTCCTAATAGGTCAATGATATTCAGCTCTATCTTGCACTTCCAGCTGATGCCACAGAAGCTGTAGGAACTGTGAACTGATGCCTGGAGGCAGTTTGGGGATGAATTAGGGCTAATGATGAAGTTTAATCCAGAAAAGATTGAAGTGCTATTGGTGGGCAGAAGGGGTGACCTGGACTTTGAGGTATCTTCTGCTCTGGATAGGATTTCACTCCCTTTGAAGGAACAAGTCCCATAAGAAGAGAAGAAGAAGAGAAGAAGAGATTGGATTTATACCCCGCCCTTCACTTGGAGTCTCAGAGCGTCTTACAAACTCCTTTCCCTTCCCCTTCCCACAACAGACACACTGTGGGGCTGAGAGAACTCTGACACAAACTGCTCTTTTTCAAGGACAGCTGTGCCAGAGCTTGTGACTGACCCAAGGTCACATCAGCAGGTGCACGTGGAGGAGTGGGGAATCAAACCCGGTTCTCCCAGATTAGAGTCCGCGCACTTAACCACTACACCAAACTGGCTGGGCAGAAGGGGTGACCTGGAGTGCTCCAGTGACCTGGAGATTGGGAGTGCTGCTGGACTTGGACCTCCCGCTGGATAAGCATGTGGCAGAAGTATCCCTGAGTTATTTTACCAGCTATTTATCAGATTCAACTGGTTAACCAGCTGCAGCTTTACCAATGGCAAAAAAGATCTGGCCAGAGCGGTGCATATCTGATAGCATCTAGCTTAGAGTACAATGCAGTCTACATGGGGGTGCCCCTGACAAAGTGTCTGAAAGCTTCAATTGTTACAGAATGCTGCAGCCAGGAAGTTGACTGGACCATGTTACTCTAGTCTTGGTCTATCTACACTGGCTCCCAAATTGTTTCCAGGCCCAATTCAAGGTGCTGATGTTGACCACTGAAGCACTATACAATTCAGGACCAGCATACCTATCTTAAGGGCTAACTACTCCCATATGAACAACCATTGGTTACTCACCGTGAAGGGTCCTTCTCCTCTGAGGCTTGGAGGACATCTTGTGGGTGATTCCCATCCATCTCTTAGGGAGGCAGGAACTTCAAACTGTTTCCTGTGGTGGGAGTCACCCTCAACTCCGTTTTGGGACTCCGAAAGCAGTATAGTAGCTCAAAGAAAAATAGTAATAAACATGAACAGGTAAGCAAACTATAAGTTAACTTGTAAACTAACACCGAAGAGACGGTGACAGAAGAAAAAAATATAGACAGAGTAGAACATGATGATCTGGGAGGGCCAAAATGTCCTCCAAGCCTCAGAGGAGAAGGACCCTTCACGGTGAGTAACCAATGGTCGTTCTCCCTCTGAGGTGGAGGCCATCTTGTGGGACCTCCCAGAGCAGTGTCCCTAAATTCGGGAGGGAAGGTCATCATCGAGAGACAGGACAGATTGAAGAACCCATCTCCCAAAGGCCGCGTCAGCAGAATCAAGGACATTTATTTTATAATGTCGTATGAACGTGGACAAGGAGGACCACGTAGCGGCCCTGCAGACTTCCTCTACTGATGCTCTATTGGCGAAAGCTGTGTTAGCTGCTGTGCTACGCAGGGAATGAGCAGTGATGCCGTCCGGGACTGAGTGATTCATGCTCTTGTAGGCTTCAGCAATGGAAGCCCTAATGGTTGTGCTTATGGCTGAGTTGGACATCTTCCTTCCCGTGTGAGGCGGGGAAATATTGACGAACAAGATATCTGTCTTCCTAAACGCAGCTGTTCAGAGGATGTAACACTTGAGTGCCCTCCTGACATCCAGAGTGTGCCAACACTGTTCTTTAGGGTGCGCAGGATTTAGGCAGAAAAAAGGAAGGCAGATCTCTTGAGATCTATGAAATTTGGAATTAACCTTCAGGCAAAAGGTAGGATCCATCCTTAGGACCACCTTGTCCTTGTGAAAGGTACAAAGTTCTTTCTGGATTGAAAGTGCGCCCAATTCTGAGATTCTCCTGGCTGAGGTGATGGCAACTAAGAATAAAGTTTTCATTCTCAGGATCTTCAGTGAAACCTCCTTCAATGGTTCAAAGGGATGTCTGGTGAGCGCTGTGAGGGCTGTGTTGAGTCTCCACATTGGGAATCTGTGTGATTGTGGTGGGTCTTTAAGAGAAGCTCCACGAAGAAACCGTACAAGATGAGGATGTTGAGTCACTGGAACGCCTTGTAGTCCTGGAAGAACCGAGGCTAAGGCCGCCACCTGCCTCTTAAGCGGAGGTGCCTTAAGGCCACTGGCCCTGCCATCCTGCAGAAACTCAAGCAGTGAAGCGACTTCGGGACATAACGGATCCACCTTCTTCTGGCGACCCCAGTGCACGAACGCTTTCCAGGTGATGTTGTAGATTCTTGACATGGATGACTTTCGAGATGCCAGTAACATGTCTATGACAGAGTCCTTGTAGCCTAGCTCGGCAAACCAGTTCCTTTCAACCTCCATGTGGTCAGACAGAACCAACCTGGATTGGGGTGCCAGATTGGCCCCTGGATCAACATATCCTCTGAGACTGGAAGTCTGAGGGGAGGAGACATCAACATTTCCCAGAGGGTCGTGAACCATGGGCGGCGAGGCCAGTACAGTGCTACTACAATGACCGCCGCCCCCAGAAGCCAAATCTTCCGAAGAACCTTGGGCAACACTGGAATTGGGGAAAAGTGTAATGTAAGCCCTCTGGCCAGGGGGAGAGAAGAGAATCCATCCCCTCTGCCTTTAGGTGGGAGTATCTGGTGAAGAAGCGTCGCAATTGGCTGTTGTCCTGGGTGGCGAAAAGGTCTACCTATGGCATTCCCATCTTAGATGCAATCATCTGAAATAACGTCTTCTGTAGGGACCATTCGCCTTCCCTGAGCATCTGGCGACTCAGCCAGTCCACCTGGAGATTGATTACGCCTTGCACGTGTTCTGCTCTAATTGATGTCAGGTTGTTTTCTGCCCATGTCATCAGTCGGGTCGCTTCCCTGTGAAGGGCCAGGGACCTCGAGCCCCCCTGCTTGTTCAAATAAGCCTTGGCGGCTATGTTGTCCATTCGAATAAGGACATGCTGCTCTCCCTATTGAGGCAGGAAGAAAACGGAGTTGAGGGTGACTCCCACCACAGGAAACAGGAAACAGTTTGAAGTTCCTGCCTCCCTAAGAGGTGGATGGGAATCACCCACAAGATGGCCTCCACCTCAGAGGGAGAACCTACCTGATGCTACTATCATCCTCAGAGGACTTGTTTTGTGCGTCCCTATTTTCTGAGGCCAAAGAGGTGGCAACCTGAGACAGGGCAATCTCATTTGGAACAAAAACTATAGAACTCATTCACCAGGGATATTTGTTGTCTTCTGCCAGCTGGTGAAGCCTTTTGGAATTTTTTCTAGCATTCTCTCAATGATTCTTCTTCCTGCCATGTCTGAATTTGCTGTCCTCTATTTTATGTATTTTAGCTCAGTTTTTAATTGGTTTTATGATGTATTTATTGTGCTGCCAGCACAAACTAAAGGGTTGTGGAAACCTTGTCTATATGGCTGTTGCTGCAAGGCGTTCTCTCAGGTTCCATAAGGCAAACATATGTAGTACAGAGCTGTTTGTCTTCCAAGCACCACCATTCACTCCCTTTTCATCAACAGAGCTCTCTCTTTGGAGACCAGTTGTAACTGCCATGGCTAGCAGGGAAGCCATCTCCCACCTCCCAACCTGGGGGGCAGAATAGAGGGTGCAGTTCCCATTCATTATTAGTAGTGCCATCTCACTTCTGGCCCTGCAGTGATTTATTTCTTATTGGACCATCAGAGTCAAGGGGCCGCTACACAGCTCCCACAGGGTCATCACATCACAACAATGAAATTCATGAACTGATATATTATAGGCATGTTGACTACAGGTGAGTAGACATTTATTCTTTCAGAACTGAACAGAACACTGGAGTTTTTAAAACTAGCTCGCTTTAAAAAGAATATACAGTTATACTAATTGCTGGATACTCAAGAACTCCTGCCCTGAAAAGAAATGAGCCAGCATGATATGGTGGTTAGAGTGCTAGATTCAAACTGTGGACCTAGGTTCAAATTCCTACTCTGCCATGAAATTCACTGGATCACCTTTGGCCTAACCTCACAGGGCTGTTGAGAGGATAAAAGTATCACCATAAGCACTTTTGTGGACGTGTGGGATACAACTGAAAACAAGCAACAAATAAGAACAAATAATATCACACATAGTCCCCCTAAAGTCTGTTATTGCATAGATTCAAGGGAGCCAGTTGTATTGTTGATCATCTATGTCAATCTATATCCACCTCAATTATACTGCAATAAAGAACATCACTGAAACAACAAAAGTTGCTAGCTCATTAGAAACAAAATTAAGACTGGTAAAGAAAAAAATTAAATCTGCTGGAATAATAGTCCTAGTTAACATTTTAGATCTGCCCAACATCAGCATTTATGTGATATAACAGACAATAGCTTTCAACTGAGTTGAGCTTAATTTGCTAAAATATGTACCACATAATAGAAAATAATTATTATTTTCATCATCATCATCATCGTATTAACCCCTTGCTGTCTGAGTTATCTGACAACATATGAAGGGATGTGTTGCAACAATTCATGAATTAGTAGTTTTCCATGTTCTCCCTTTTATTACAATTAAAGCAGAACTCTGCAATCCCTCCCCTAAAAACAGCATAAAAGACTACTCAAAAAGAAAGAAATACACCCCTAATAGGTTTCACATTAGCCTGCATTTCAGGCAGGGGTCGTTTCGGAGAAAAAGAGCTAGGGGAACTCATTAGCATAACTCATTAGCATATGCCACACCCCCTGACATCACCGGAAGTGTGTCATAAGGCCACACCCCCTGACATCACCGGAAGTGTGTCATAAGGTCACACACCCCGCCCCCAACGGTCCCGGCCACTGCCGGCGGCCTTGCAGCTCCACTGCTGAGCCCCATGAGGAGCCCGGCGGTGGACCTGCAAGGCCGGCGGGAGTGCAAGGAAGCCCCACGAAAGCCCTCCCTGGCCCCAGGGAGGCAGGGGTGGGGAGAGGCGGGGAGGAAGCAACTTACCCTCCCTCTTCTCCTGCCTCCTCCTGGCTGAATGAGGGCCGGAAGCGGGGCGGCCAGAAGCAGGGGGCGGGGCTTCGTCATGTGCCGTACTTCACCCGGGGGAGCTGCAATCCCCCGCGATCCCCCCCCCGAAATGACCTCTGATTTCAGGGATTTTTGTTTTACAATGGGAGTAACTGACCTCTAGCAAAACCAATGGGAAAGTGGATAAAAACAGGTGACGTTTTAATTATAAGCTTCTACTTTAAAATAAATTTAATACAAATATTTCACTGAATACATGTGTAATCTCTTAAAACTGAATATGTGTTCTTCTATCCAACACACTGAGTTAAGCAAAAAAACAAACATAGGAAAATATTTGCTTGTTGAAGTCAAAAAGTTTAATTCTTTCTATCAAAGCCAGTGAAATGGGCTACCCAAAAATAAGGTAGTCGTTTCTGTACTTTTTTTATACACACACAGTTTATTGCGTTAGCTTCCAAACACAGCAATCATTAAAATTAAAAAAGAGTACAACATAGCATTAAAAAGAGTATAACACAGTACAAAAATTATTGATAACCAAATTATTGATACTTTCATAGAATTCCCCAGTTGTGTAGTAAAAATAGCAGTTTGTGTAGTCTCAGTGCCCTTCAGCTGCCCTGAAACACTGAAAGCAAATTATTATCAGTGGTGGGGGACAGGAAGTAGAATGACTTGTTTGAGGTCCTAACTGTTTAAGTATGCTGGAGGAAAAAATAGGGGATACACATTATGAGTCACAACTCCTGACCCCAATTCCGCCACCATCCCATCCAGGGTGCTATAAGCTTTCAAAAGGGTCCTATGAAGCTAAGAATCCTGGGGGAGGGCAATTTATTAGGTTTGGAAGAAACTCCTATAGTCTCTCTCACTTACTCCCCCTTTAGCCAAAGCTCTAGCAGTTTAAAGTGCTCAGAATGGTGTGAGGAGAGCACGTGGTATGTGTGTGTGTGTGTGTGTGAGAGAGAGAGAGACAGCGAACACTGCTGGGGGGGATGCCTTAATGGTGGATCTATCAACCCTGGATTTTTATCCTCTTAACTTCCATATAATATTTGGGAATAGGAAGTCAACACTTACTACAACACACTGTGCTACTCAAGTTTGGAACTTGAACTTGAAGTTTGGAACTGGATGAACAATTTCCTGCTTACATAGTCCTGAACCTTAGTGGTCAGCACTATAGTGCTTAAATGGTCAGCTTCCAGGATTAGCTGAAACCCATAACACAGCTGTCTCCAATATTGCAATATCAGGCAGTATTTATTTACATTATTTATAGCCCGCCTTTCTTCCTGGGATTCAAGGAGGATTACACAGAGTGAGTCAATACAATCAACAGGATGGAACATTCAATAAACAATGAAATAGGAGTTAGGTTGTAGAACAAACCAGACATATAAAAAACAGAATTGAAGCAAAACCTGTGTGTTAATGTGACACATTAAATGCTGCATGATTACACAGTAGGATCCAATTTACAGCAAACTATACACAGTAGTATAGACCTAATAATTTGTCCAAGAATCTTTGTGAATCGTTTTGTACAGTGCTACCCTATTGCCCATGCAGAAAAGTCCACTTGAATAATTCAGTTTTGCATAGTTTGCAGGAGAGTGAGAGCCTTCCTGACTTCCTCAGGCACACAGTTCCACAAGGTGGGAGCCACAACAGAGAAGGCATGTAATATTGCCCATTTGCAGGTCAAAGACTCAGCTGAGTCAGCTAAGGAGAGGAAGAAACGAAAAACTCTTTCGAGGCCAGCTGAGGTGGCTTGGGTGGCGTCATTACCCAGAAAATAAGAGAACTTCCTCCATTTATAATCATAGGACTTCCGCATAGTAGGTTTCCTTGAATTCAGGAGGACGTTAACTACACGGGAGGAGAAGCCTGTGATGTTACCGGCCATGCTGTCAGTTTCAACTGTGGTATGTTGTGATGTAAGACGGGGGAGTCAGAGAAGGAGGAGGTCCGGGGCTGGGGGGAACTGATGGTATATCTCCCGGGAAAGCTCGAGGACCGTTGAAAACCAAGGTTGTCTTGGCCACCATGGTGTTATTAGGATGCAGTCCGTGTTGTCCTTGAGTATCTTGCGGACCACTCTCAGAAGCAGAGATAAGGGGGAGAACAGGTAAAGGAGCCCTGATGACCAAGGGTAAAGGAGACCGTCTCCCAGAGATTGTGGGTCCTTGCCTCCTCGACTGCAGAACAAATGACATTTTCTGTTGCTTCTGTTTGCAAAGACATCAACTCGGGGAGTCCCCCACTTGAGGAAGAGTGGGAGGAAGTATTTTGGGTTCATCCCCCAGTCGTGTAGGCTGAGTCCGCCTTGACTTAGATGGTCGGCCTGCACGTTCATGTGGCCAGGGATGTGAGTGGCCACGAGGAATATGTTGTTGTTGATGCACAACTCCCACAACTGGATGGTCAGGTTGCGTAGGCGTTGGGACACCGTGCCTCCCTGCTTGTTGATATATGACAGTGCTGTGGTGTTGTCCGTCAGGACTGTGACACATTTTTCCTTGAGTAAGGGGAGGAAGGAGGTGACAGCATGTCGTATGGCTAGGAGTTCGAGGAAGTTTATGT
Organism: Gekko japonicus; assembly: GCF_001447785.1. Lineage (NCBI taxonomy): Eukaryota > Metazoa > Chordata > Lepidosauria > Squamata > Gekkonidae > Gekko > Gekko japonicus. Next base: position 661,402 of record NW_015171527.1, on the reverse strand, counting down.
GTTTTCTCCTAGTTTGCGCATTCCATTTGTCTCCGACAGACAGCCCCATGGAGTGTGCACCCCATTCCGTCAGGGAGGCATCCGTAGTTATTGTAACTTCCAGTGACAGAGGGTGGAAGGGCAAACCCCGAAGGATATTGGCCAGGACAGTCCACCAAGATAAATTGTCCTGTACACTGGGAGGAGGGGATAGGACAACAGTGTGTGCATTTTTCGACAGGTCGTAGCGGCGAATGAACCATAGTTGTAAGGGACGCATTTTGAGTCTGTACGGCGCGGGTGACGGGCAGATTCTCGGGATGCTCCCGAGCCACCTGTTCCCTTTTCGTCTTTTTTGGGTGCCTCGCCGGGTCTTCTGGAGGGAGAACCGGTGGCAGGGGGCTTCTTTTCGGCCCCTCCCCACTTTGGCACTGCAGGAGTGTGTGTGTCTGATATTGCCCTGAAGCAGGGACAAAGAGCGGAGTGGGACGTGGACTCCATGTTTCCCACATAGACCTAACCATCCGCCTTTTAACCTATTGTTTTTTTGTTGGATGAATTACAACTACTACATCGCAGAAAGAAATATACGAAGGATCAAGAGACTATTTTGAGGAGCATTGGATTATAATACCCCCAATAGAGAGTTCCAACTCTACAGAAAGCAGCCATTAAGTGATTGGAAATTGGAAATTATCTCTGCTGTAAAAGGGAGGGGGTAAGAAAAGGCTATTCTGTCTTGTTTTGAGCTACTATTGTATGAAGTTGAAGGACAACATAGGCTTTGGTAAAAAGACTATTTGTAGCTAACCTGTATGCTGAAGTGTTAAAATGGAGTTGGGAGAGAGCAGCAAGGAATCGGACCCGGATAAAGAAATTGGAACTCTCACAATAGAACAGTTTAAAAATGTATTGGTGAGAGAAATAACACAAGCGTTTAGAACTGCCTGCAATAACCTTCATGGCGGATAACCAGCTGAACTCCGTGAAAAAAGAAAACCAAGAGATAGATACAGCCGTGAGGTATTGGACAAAAGATACAGCAGACCTAGAAAAAGAAGATGCAAAAAGAGTCTCTATAGATGCTTTAATGGAAAAAAGGCAAACAAAAGAGAAAAATAGGAGGAAAAGCTCATGTAAACCAGACTAAGCTGAATATGAGATTGTGGACTGACCTTTTGAAATATGGAAGAAGAGTTTCGAAGATGGAGATTTATAAATACAAGAATGCTAGGCATTTAAAAGAAATTGAAAGGAAGAAGGAGGATATGGAAAGAGCAGAAGGAGAGAAGAGATTAAAAAGGTTTAAATACTCTGCTTGGGATATATATGGCTTCTGAAAACAAATTGAGAGGTTGCATTGTAATGGAGGAAGGAGTGATGGAGGAAGGAGTGCTGGTTTGTAAATTACATGTTTTTGTTTGTTTGTTTTTCTTTTCTACAAGGTTTATGCTACTAATTTATCTCACTGCCATTTTGGTATAATAGGTAGAACTAAGAAAAGCTATGTTTGTTGTTTAACATGGTTTAAATACTCTGTTAAGGATATATATGACTTCTGGAAATAGATTGAGAGACTGTGTTGGAATGGTGGAGGGGTGGAGGAAGGAGTGATGAGCAATGGGATCCACATTTCTTTTTTTTCTTTCTTTCATTTTCCTAGAGTATCTAGTTGAGATTAACAGGGGAGTATATATACTTTTTTTAAAGAACAACTAAGTAGGTAGTAGAGTTTCAATGGTGTAGTTTCTTTAATGTGTAAGTGTTGTCTAGAGATTGCTAAATGTTTGGATGAGTTTAATAGTAGAGTAAATTGTGTTGCTCAAGATAGCACATAATATAAAGGAAATTAGCAGTAAGGTATGTGGAGGATTTGTAAAACATATTGTTTTTGATACCTACTGCCTTTGATATCCAGTAGATAGATTGACTTTTTAACTGTGGTTAGTCCAAACAGGAAACATAGTCCAAACAGAAAATAGAATATAAACTACTCAATTAAGTATGAGGGCAGCTTTAATATGAAGGTTAATTAACAGTAAGAATGTTTATACTATATGAGTTGAAATTGTGATCTATTATTAATATTGACACCAAAGAAATAAATTAGGCTTTGAAACACAGGAAGAGAGATAGGAAAAAGGAAAAAAAGAGAATATGATATGGTAACGAAGGTGTAACTATTTTTGTCAATTTAAATTTGATTATTGTGATGTATTTAACTATATGGGTGTCCTATGTATGTTTGTTTGTCTGAAAACCAACAAATAGATAAAGAAAAGAATAAAACAGAGAAAAAAAGAGCCACCACCATAGTAACACTAATGTTTGCCAGAGTGGATACAAATCAATTTTTAAAAAATAAAAATAAAAATCAGATTTTTAAAATTCAAATTGAATTTTGTAAATAAAATGCTTTTTGAGGAAAAATCTATCTAAAGATAGTTTTCTATTTTAAGATACATTATAGCATAAAGGTTGTTCAAAATGAAATAAGAATTAGTTTTTAAATTATGTAGCATGAGGCTGTCTATTCATGCAATGTTCAATTTTTTTGGTAAATGAATTTCATTAATCCATTCACAATGTCATGCTCTTCCAGAGGTTTCTGTAAGATTATTGGGCATTTTTTCTTCCTAGAAGATTTTATCATAAATGCCTGGTTTTACGGTTCTCAAGACAGTGAATTTGTATCTGCATAGAGCACATGCCTCTTCACAGGAAAATGTTATAAAATAAACATACAGAGTTGAGAAAAAAACCTTAATCCCATTGTTCCATTGCAAATCTATGCATACAAAATCAACCCCTTACCTCTTAAATGCTAGGTTTCAAAAAATTCAATGAATAGCAGATTGTTGGGATTTGAATAGATCAGCACAAGAAGCTAAGAGGAGGGAGGGGCAAGCAGTAAAAACGAAAGTGAAACCCTTTGAGCAGAATACTCTACATGGCTCTTTGTGTGTATAGCCTGAGGTTTATCATATTATTCTTTCCCTGGAGCAAAAAAGCTGTAAGGGCAGCAGGTCATAAAAGAGACCCAGTTTGGGAATATTTTAATGAAGTTCCTCTACTTATGGGTAAAGTGTGAGTCCAGTGGCAACTTTAAGAAAGTTTTATTCAAAGCGTAAGCTTTCATGTGCAAAGCACCCTTCTTCAGACGAATTGACTAAAATATCCTCAGGGTTTACTTACAGGAAAAAAAGAGGGTGGGGGCAGCCATAAGAAGGGGCCACTCAGAGCCAAGATGCATATGCAGAGCTGAAATTGGATCAGGTGGCTGGTAAGAGCAATGGATAGCAGCAAATTAGCATGTAAATGCAAGAGTGAAAAAAAGATGTGAGAATGAAGCTACAGCAGTACCCCTAAAACAAGACAAGCTCAACCCCGTATACATGGGAGAGCAGAGACTCATCATGTACACACTTCTTCACATACATTGAAACAGATTTCCTCAAATATTACATGCAGGCAGTGGTGGGGTAGTTGCCAGGAAGACCTAGAGTCAAGATGTGTGAGTAACTGAGCAATAAATATAGCTAAGATTAGAATAAAACATATAGTAGGACGTGTAAATAGCAAGTTGGCATACAGATAATAAAAGAGTGAACAACATGAGAGAACCAAGTCTGATTTCTATGGCCTCTCTAAGACTAATAAGGTTTAATTTCTGGGTATAAGTTAAAACAGAATGACATAGCATGTGTAGTGAGATAAGAAGCCAATATCTCTGCTTAGCCCTGGGGGTTCCAATGTCTTAAGTATTGTAATAACTTGTAATTCAGCAATCTCCCATTCTAGTCCGTTTCTGAAATTCCTTTGCAATAAAACAGCTACTCTGAGGTCACCCACTAAATGTCCTGGAAGGCTGAAATGTTCTCCTACAGATTTCTCAGTCTTGTGATTCTTGAGAGCCAGTTTGATATAGTGGTTAAGTATGCGGACTCTAATCTGGGAGAACTGGGTTTCATTCCCCACTCCTCCACTTGCAGCTGCTGGATGACCTTGGGCAAGTCACAGTTCAGGTTTTCTTTGGGTATCATTCTGGCTTTGTTAATCTGTTTCTTGACTTCATCATGTGGATACTTTAGTTCCAAAAAGGTTTGTTGTAGTTCTCTCAAGTGAGAATCTCTGTCTGTGGGACTCAAGCAGATGCAGATGTAGCCTAGAGCCTGGCTGTATACAACATCCTGTACAGCAGAATCTCAACCATGCTGAAAGGAAGGCCATTGACAGTCTCAGGAGCAATCCAGATATTATAATTAAAGAGGCAGACGAAGTGATCTACAACAAACCTTTTTGGAACTAAAGTATCTGCCTGGTAAAGTCAAGAAACAGATTAACAAAGCCAGAATGACTCAAACTTTGTTTTTCTGCTTCAGACCAAAAAAGCTATCCACCTGAATTTACCTATGGGTAAGGTAGGCATGCATGCAAGATGCAAACACTGCAACAAAGAAATGCAAGGCCTGGTGGCCAAAAGAAACAACATCATGAGAAGTGCTGTGATGAAGACAACAAAACGAACATGTTTGAACAGGCAGGATCAGGTTGGTAAAACACTTTGATTTCATCATATTTCTTAAAGACTGCCTTGAGGAACTGTCATTTTTGAGCAAAATGGTATTGTTGTTATTATTACTGTATGTTGCTGTCATTTTGATACAGTTATGAAGAAATAAAAAGTTGAAACAAGCAAATATTCCTTTTTGAGCAGTACTTAGTGGCAGTGAATACAATGAGTAATACTAATAAGCAGAAATGGTATAAATAAAATGACAGCATTGACTTTTTTGTTCAGGGGAATCCATCATCAACATAAAGGATTCTGGAAACTATCCACCTACGAGATCACCATCCTCCAGTTCTACAGTTTCAGAGTTATCTGTCCAGGATATCTGTCAGAGTTATCTGTCACATCATACACATCCACAGTATATTACCTAAAACAAAGAAAAAAGTCGACCATACAAGAATCAGCATAGATAAGTTTGTGATAAAAACTATCAGATTAGGAAAAGAGTTAATTGATGAATACATTGCCCAGTTTGCCCATCTGATTGAAAACCTACACTTTAACCTAAGTTTTGATGGGTGGAGTAATGTCCACAATGGTCCTGTTGTATGTGCTTGTATAACTACAACTATTTACATTGTTTTTAAGGTAATGATAATTTTTCTACTTTCAATAAAGTAAAGCAGAAAAGTTGCCCAAATATTAATGTTTAACCTATTAAACTGGAGATAGTTCACCTTGCAATAATTTCATAATTATCTATGTTGTTTTTCTAATAGTAATTTTTGATACAACTGTAAAACTAATCTGAAAAGTTGTTTTTCTAAACATGAAACCTTCATCTGGTTGTAAATATTAAGATTATACCCGCTAAAGAATGAGTCTTTGTGTAGAAAATCATTATTTAAATCTAGTCTTACTGACTAGTGGTTTAAATCATGATTTAAATCAATTTGATTTAAATCAGATCCCCTCTGAATTGTCTGCATTGTGATTGGTTTAGTCCTGATAGCAAACAGCAAAAAATATTGTTGCAGATAATATCTTTTATAGTACCTAAGCTATTAAGAATTCGTGCAAAGAAAGCTTGAACAATCAAACCAGGAAACCCCAAATTCAAGATCCAGTTCATAAAATCCAGTTCATAAATCCAGTGGTGGACCACTTATTCTCAATTTTTATATCACAAAACCAAGGATAAACCCATGATACAAGTATTATGACATGGCTGTAGAACTGTAGAATTATACTTGATTCTCTACCAGAAGGCTCCGAAAATGGAGTCTATCTTCTGTCTTTTGTCTTTAAATTTAAAGACCAGTCCTTCTGGAATCAACCACCTGTAATTAATTTGATGATTTTGCAAGAATGTGGTCAGTCCTTTATATGCCTTCCGCTTTTGACGAATTTCAAATGGTACATCCTTTAAAATCCTTATAACCTGTTCTCCAATCTTCAAGGGTGTTGCTGATGTCACTTTTAGAATTTGATCTCTGACACGTTGTTTGATAAATTTGACAACCACTTCAGCTGGCAGATTATTTTTCTTTGTATGTAAAGTTAGAATAGGATCTGAAGACCAGATCCATTTATTCGCTTAATTTATCTGCTTCACTGCCCATCAGTGGTGCCAGTGCTTTCATTAATATGCTTCTGAGATCTTCCTTTTCAACCTCCTGGATTCCTTGAAACAAACCAAGAGTCAAATTTGATTTTTCCATTTGTAACATCAATAGCTTGTTATCTTGCATTTCTTGTTTCTTTTCCATGTTGCTGACCTTCTTCTTGATTTTTTGTGTATCTTCAGTTGATACCAGACATTTCTTTGCAATCTCCTCCATTTTCTTGGCCGTATCCATCAATTGTGTCTGTTGACTGCTGAGAGCACTTTCCATGCTTACTAAAGTTTGGCTGATTTTCTGCATTTGATCCAGCAGAGGGCGAAGCATCTCACTTTCTTGATGATTGACAGCCGACCCGGAGAGGCGGGAGCTAGGACCGGAAGTTCCTATCTGCTTCTTCACTTGCTTCTCCTTCTCCTTGTCTCTTTTTGGCCCCGACATCTTGGCTTTTTGTTTACTTTTTTAAAAGTCCGTGCCGCACGGCTTGGGAAGAGATCCCTCTTCTTCGCTTTAACGAATTCCCCAAAAGGTAACTTTACTGCTTTAGATTTTCACTCCCCCCTTTTTCTCATGCTTAAACAAAGTCCCGTTTTATTATGGGGGGGCTGCCCGCCCATCTCCTGCGCTTTCTTCGGGGGGAATCAAAGTCTTTTACAGTTTTTTGATCATCCACTCACGGTTTTCGGCATTTTTTCTGTCTCTTGTATGCGTTTCATCGCTTCATCACTCCGGTGAGTCTGGTGGTGTGACTAGTCTCGTCAGGGCACAACGCGGCGGGGCCTTTGGGGCATGGGGAAAGCCTCGATTTCCCGACCGCCAGGTCGGCAAAGAGGCAACTCCCCGGTGCGCCCCAGTTTGGAGCCTTTAAACTAAGGCTCCTTAGGTTCTCCGGGAGCGTCCCGAGAGTGTGACTGCCATTCGCCTCACCATAACCGGAAGTCAGTGCATATAGTTTCTTAACATTAGGTGGGCTGTGGTTATTTGCCATAGGTTTGGCCCACTCTTTAACCAACTGTTTCTCTAGAAATTCAGGAAATGGGGATACTTTTTCAAAACCTGGGGTTCTTGAGAAGTAATCTTTACTCCCTCTGGGTCTAGATCCATCAGCTGGATCAGTGCTAATGGAGTCGTCTGCCTTGGATTTGGGAATAAGCTCTAAGGCAGACACAGTTTTCTTAAGTAAGTATTGATAGTCCTCAGGTTTAAAAAAACTCATGAAAGGTTCAGGAACCTCCATCTCCTCTTCTTCTTCCTCGTCCAAGAAGAATTCCCCTTCCTCCCTTTCACCAATCTCACTGTCTTCAGGCTGTGAGAGATCCCACTAAGGGTCTTCTCTCATGATGCAATAGTGGTCTTTCCTAGCCGCTTTTGTTGGCCAGCAGGGTCTTTCCTCCTCTGGGCAGCCTGGGCACAACTCTCCCTGAGGACAGTGGGAAGCATGGTGAAGACTGACAACCTCCTCCCTCACAGCCTATCTGAAAAATTGTATCACCTCTGAGGTTAATAACGCGTTGCCGCCCCTGTCGGGGTTACTCGCGAATAGACCTGAAGGAGGTGTGGTATTCATGCATCCAGCCGCCGCTTTTTGGCGCACTTGGTCTTTGGTGCTGTGAGGCCTGCCACAGCAGCGGGAGTGGACGACATGGTTCTCCCCAGTTTCGGAGCACCTTGAGCTGACAGAAGGGCTTCTCCTCTCTCGTTCTCTGAGAAGAAGCCGTATAAGTCCTCCCTCTCCAACATGCCCTGGCTGGCGCGTCGGACGGGAAAGGAGAGGAGGTGAAAAAGCAAAGGGGATAGCCGAGTCGGAGGAAGAAATTTAGGGAGTGAGGGGATAATAATTTAGAAGATCAGAGTTTTAGAAATAAAGTAGGAATATAAATTGAAGAAACAGTCAAAAAAGGCACGTGCTGCTCTCCCTACTGAGGCAGGAACTAAACTTAGTTGAGGGGCGTGTCCCACCTAGAGGACAAGAAGTTTTGGTTCCTGCCTCCCTAAGGATACAGTGGGAAACACCCAGCCAGATGTCCTCCTCTCAGAGGGAGAATGGGGCGTTCCAGGGTGCATCTCCTGGAAACAATTCATAGACAGACACAGAAAGAGCTGAATTCACTAATTTCCCCATGCTTATATCAAAAGGAATAATGTGTTCACATGGCTGCTACAAAAAAACAAAACAAAACATCCCAGCAGTGAGAACTACAACATTAGCCAACATAAAACTAGGTAAATGAAGTTAAGTTCACACAAAGATTTATACACCAACGCTGCTATATAAAAATTGCCTAGAGGTACTCAAAGTATTCTTAGTTTGCAAATAAATTCAAAGGCAAGTGTCACTTAAAGCACAACTAACAATTTATTTCACAATACTGTGTTTTTAATCATACAAATAATCCAAGCTCTATCTGGAAGTGCATAATAAAGGCAGAGATAATGGCTGACCAAGCAAGAATTCAAGAAGCATTTACTTAGAATTTTCCAAGAAGTCTCCACCTAGGGGATGAAATTAGGCTTGCCAACTCCCCCGATAGGGCGGGGGTCCACAGATTTGTGATCCCCCACCCCGCTTTTTAAGAATTGGCTGGCAGGGGTCGCTCTAGCAGCAGCCATAGAGACGAAGGCTAGAGCACCCCAGGTCTCTGACTGTCGGTGGGCACGTCTGCCTTCAAAGAGTGTAGTCTGCTACTTGCCTCGCCTCCTTAGCACCGCCCACTCCTGGCATTCCTCCTTTGGCGGACGATCTGCTTGTGCGCCGCCTGCATTCCTCCCAAGCTGACACTGGCAGACTGAGGTGAGTCCCAAGCAGCAGGCAACCATCCCCTTCTCCTCGCTGAGTGCCGCCCCCCCCCCTTGTGCTGGCATGCCAGAAGAAAGGTGTGGATGCAATGCTGAAGCGCTCCAAGGCAGCTTCGGCTGTGTCACTGGGCCCGCCAGCCCAGTCTCCCAAGAGCAGCGAGGGAAGGGAGGGAGAGAGAGCACCCACCTGAAGGAAGGGAACTGCCAGGGCAGCCCACAAGCCCTGGGCTTCCACCCGATAGCTGCTCTGCAAAAGCGCCCGAGAGAGAGGGAGGGAAGGAGGGGTCCAGCCAGAGCTTCTCCTGTCCACTCCAGCACTCCACCCAGCACACAAAGGTGCACCTTTACCTGCCTGGCAACTGGGATGCACGCCCTTTGTCCAGCCTCCCTTCTCAAGCCTTGGGTGCAGCGAATCCTGTCTTTCTTCACCGGGCGCCCCCTTCCCCTGCAAGCTTTTTCTGGATCTCTTCCACTCCTCTATTTTAGGGAGGGGTGGTTGCTCTTGGGACTTTCCTGCTCTAGTCTCAGGCTGCAACATGCTTCCCACCCTCCCCCTCCCAGCCCTTGCCCTCAAATTGTCCTTATCAAAAAACAGAAGAGTCAGGTGTCTAGGGTTATTTTCTGGGGATGTACTAAAAGGAAACAATGGGAAA
>NW_015171527.1:648915-651808 GCF_001447785.1 Gekko japonicus | reverse complement strand
AGGAATGCCAATCGACTTTGCATGGGCTCCATTGAAATACATTACAGTACAAGGAGAGTTGCAATAAAAATGTGGAATGGATTTTCCATTAGGGTCTCTGGGCCCAAATAAACTACTCTGAGAAATAGAATGAGAGACCATGGAGTGGAATGACAGCCCCTAGGAGTAACAGAAGTGGTCTGGGACTGGAATAAGAGACCACAGAGTGGAATGACAGCCCCAGGGTGGAGCAGGAGTGTCCAGGGACTGGAATGACAGTCCCAGGGTGGAGTGGGAGTGTTCAGGGACTGGAATGAGAGACCACGGAGTGGACTGAGAGCCCCAGGGTGGAGCAGGAGTGTTCAGGGACTGGAATGAGAGACCACAGAGTGGAATGACAGCCCCAAGGTGTAGCAGGAAACTTCAGGGACTGGAATGAGAGACCATGGAGTGTAATGACAGCCTCAGGGTGTAGCAGGAGTGTTCTGGAACTGGAATGACAGGCCCAAGAATGGAATAACAGTCCCAGGGTGGAGTAGGAGTGTTCAGGGACTGGAATGAGAGATCACGGAGTGGAATGACAGCCCCAGGGTGGAGAAGGAGTGTTCAGGGACTGGAATGAGAGACCACGGAGTGGAATGACAACCCCTGGGGATAGCAAGAGAGTTCTGGAACTGGAATGACAAGCCCTAGAGTGAAATGACAGCCCCAGGGTGTAGCAGGAGTGTTCAGAGACTGGAATGAGAGACCACGGACAGGAATGACAGCCCCAGAGTGTAGCAGGAGTGTTCTGGAAATGGAATGACAGGCCCAAGAGTGGGCTGGACAAACACTTGTCAGGGATGCTCTTGGCCAGTCCTGAATTAAGCAGGGGTTTGAACTAGATTGCCCATATGGCCATCCAGAGGGCAGCCCCCTGCTGGAAGTGACATCAGAAGGGGTGGAGCTAGGGAAGTGACATCACTTGACCTTTGACCTGGAAGTGGTATCACTGGATGTGACATCACAAAAGTGATGTCACATCCTTTCTCCTGGCTCCACCCCCAAAGTCACCTGGCTCCACCCCCGGTCCTCAGATATTTCCTGAGTTGGACTTGGCGACCCTAGATGAAATAGATGGCTGCCAAATTTTAAAATCTTTGGTGAAACTCCTTTTGTTTAACAGGAAATTGGTTCAAGGTGGTCACATACTTAAAAGCACTGAAGTAGTCTGCCACACAGCAAAATAATCTCCCTCAGGTAGCAGTGTGCAAATGCGGTTATGAACTTCCTTTAGAATAGGGCTTCCGGTCGGGTTAAGATGGCGAATTAACGCATCCCGAAATTGCTCGGGGTGGGCGACGGCTCCTTTTGACAGCTTGGGCTAACTATAGCCCAACGCAGCAGCCCCCAGTGAGGGGGGATGACCAGCAAGCAGCGGTGCCCAAGTAGAAGTAGAGATCGGCGTGATTAAGCCTCGGAGGGGGCTTGTGTCATGCTTTGAACTCCTTCTACAACACGGGCATATGCGAAGCAGCACTACAGGAGCCGATCGAGCTGGATTACCAGCATAAATCCATCGTCACCCGATTTCTTGAAGAAGAGGTAGAGTAACTTTTTGTAAAAAAGCAGTGCGACACTCTATTTAGACGCGAAAGATAACAAAGACTGTTTGCTTACCGGTGCTGAATTTTGAGGAGATCTGGACTAAGCGGTTGAGCGTAAAAGAGCATATTAAACCCGCTAATCCTTTTTTCGGAGAAAAAAGACTTGATCTTAATGGCTAAAAAAGCGAAAATCTAACTGTGTTGAACATTCCTGTGGTGAGAGAAAGATAAGGTTGCTGTTGAAAATCGAAACTGTTGCGAGTTGTCGCTTGAGTTGAGAAGCCGGTGCCACAAAGAAGGGAATCCGACAGGAAGTGTGTCTAAGCAAAGTGTTGCCTAGACCGGAGTTCTGCAACCGGAAGTTGATCGGAATGAACAAACGAAGGACCGGATGAGCGAAGAAACAACCGGAAGGGCACGGTGAGCTAAAGACTGATCTACTCTAGCCAGAAAATCATAGAGGAGTTGCGCCCGACATTTTGTGGAGGACCTGAATTTAAGTTAAAGTTTTTGGACCTTAAAACCATCAAAGAAAAAGCAAAAATAAGCCGAATCGGTTAAGCGCATATAGATCTGTCTATCAGAGTGAAAATTTTGGACTTTGTTTTAAAAACTTTTAAACCTCAAAACGGATCCAAAAAGGCTGAGGTCAGCATCAATATCAAGTCCGAGAATGGCGACTAAAGAAAAGAAAGAGTGGCAGGCAGCAATCGAAGCAATGGAGAGAAGAATGACTGAGGCGATACAAGCACTAGGAAAGCAACTACAGACAGAAATGGTAAAGCAGACACAGAAACATCTGGAACAACTTGAAGAGGTACAGGAAAAGAATATAACAGCAATTAAGGAACTAGTCACTTCAAGAAAGAAGTTCAAGGTATGGCAACAAAAACGACAGAGATGGAAGAAAAAGTACAAAAAACGGATAAGAAATGTGACTCAATGACCCAAGAATTAAGAAGAGCAGAAGCAATGATGGAATATAGATGGATGCAAAACCACCTAAGACTTAGAGGTATAGAAGAAAAATTGAACAAAAACATAAGGGAAACTGTAATCAACGCACTGACTGAATATTTGGAAGAAGATGGTGGGGAAATGGACCATGAATTCGATCTAATATACAGAGTTAATTCAAGAGTAGCGGAAAAGAGAAACTTGCCTAGGGATGTAGTTGTGCAATTTGTTACCACCAGAATGAAAGAGGATATCTTTAAGAAACAGTTTATACAACCACTTGAAATTGATGGAAAGAAAATAATGATAATGAAAGAGCTCCCAAGAACAATCTTACAAGACAGAAGGAAGTACAGAAAACTAGCAGACAA
>NW_015171527.1:587269-645964 GCF_001447785.1 Gekko japonicus | reverse complement strand
TCCTGTTAAAATGGTATACAGAAGATGAGACGGTTAAAGAGCAAATGCTTAAATGGGCTCTTAATATGAATAAGGAGGTAACCATGACATCTTGGGAATATTTGTGGGCAAATGCTATAAAAATATCAACATGTACCAATATTAAAGAAAACTGTTATAAAATGATGTATAGATGGTATATGACACCGAAAAAGATAGCACATATGAACCAAAATATGTCAAACAAGTGTTGGAAATGTAAAAAAACATGAGGGCTCATTTTATCATATGTGGTGGACATGTGAAAAAGCGATAATTTCTGGTCAAAAATTCATTGTGAAATGCAGAAAATGTTTAAGTGTAGTTTTAAAAAAGAACCAGAGATTTTATTGCTAGGATTGAAAATAGATGAGTTAAATATACAAAAAAAGACTATGTTTTGGTACCTGATAACAACGGCGAGAATGGTGTATGCACAATGCTGGAAACAAGAGAAAACGCCCGAGATCTCAGACTGGATACAAAAAGTGTTATTTATGGCAGAAATGGACAAAATAACAAGGAAGTTGAGTAACAAAGAAGATCAAGAATTTTTTGAAGACTGGAAAGATTTTAAAGACTATCTAGAGGAAAACTGGGATGTTAAACACAATTTATTGTATTTAGAACAATATTGATAGAAGTGTTATCTTTAACATTTAAGCAATTTTAAAATGTTTAAGCAAATATAAGTATTGTAAAGGGAAAAAGGGTTGAGCACTGTGGGAAGCCACTTGCAAGGGAGGGGGAAAAGGAAATATGGGTATTGGATAAGTGAAAGTCAATGTTAAATGTGATATTATATCAAAAAAAAAGTTTTGTTCAAAAAAAAATTAATTTCCTTTAGAAGACAGCACTAGAATTTGGATTTACATGTGAACAAGACTCACAAAGGTACACTGCAAAAAAAGCTAGCAACCATGGAGCAAGTTAATCCAGAACCATTTATTTCTTCATTTCTGTTTTGTTTTCTTTTTAATAATTTGATTTTGCTTTATTAAATTCTTTAATATAGTTTTCCCCCAGTTATTTATCTTGGATTTCATTTGTATTGATTAATGGGAAAGATTTTCCCCCAATAACTTTTCCTCTCCATCTAGCTAGGATAAAACACCATACACCAAAGCAATCCTTTCAAACATAGGAAAATATTATTAGGCAATTAAAATCCTCACTTATAAAAATGGTTCAAAGAGGCATTAAGCAATCCAAGATAGCAGGTAGTGGATACAAACAGAAAACTGGCGGATTATCATATGGTTATTTAGAATCCACCCATTCATATCTGAAGTATATGATCTATTTTAAAACCAAATGAGAGCTCACTCCATTCCCCTTGTTGCATGCTTTACCCTGCTATGTTCTGTTGCTTTCACCATTTTTCTCCCATCCAAGAAGTGGGAGAAGTGAGCCAGACTGGGAGATAAATAGTAAAATCAGTGGAGTGAAATAAGGCACAGGAAGCAGCAGGGTTTAGCTCCCCCTGCCACGTGGCTCAGTATTTAAAAATAAAGCTCCCACCACTACTTTCTTTACACTGACCTCCAGTGCTCCCTCTAAGCTGTGAAGTCTTGTGAGTAAAAATTCTACTTTATGAGCTCCATGCCTTAAAGTTGTGAGTGAGCGATTTGGCAAACCACCTCTGAATCTCTGTCTCTTGCCTTGAAAATTCCATGGGGTTGCCATAAGTCAGCTGTGATTTGACAGCACTTTCCACCACCACAATATCTATAAAACCAGCATGACATTTCAAATTAATCAACTTTCTTCCTATTAACTTTCTTCTTGTTCAATTTTTACACCAATACATAGTAATAGGGAATACTGTGGCATGAATTATTCTGATACTGGGCACAGCAATACTTCCTTACACTTAAGAAACTTTTCTAGCTCCTTCACGGTTGCCCTTTCCAGTCTCAATCTCCTTCTGACTTGACTTCTTGGTTGCAATCTCTCTTTGGGTTGATGATGGAGCCAAGGAACAGAAAATCTACCTCACCAACTTTTTAGAGTTCTTTGAGAAAGTGCTCAAGCATGTAGACAACAGTGACCTGGTAGACATCATATACTTGGACTTTTGACAAGGTAGCTTACCAAAAAATCCAGAGTAAATTTAGCAGTCATGGCTTCTCTTATGGATTAAAAACTGGTTAAATCACAGGAAGCAAAGACTGGGGAAAAATGGACAGTTCTCACAACAGAGGGAAGTAAGAAGTGAGGTCCCAAAAGGATCAGTATTGGGCCCAGTACCATTTCATTTATTCATAAATGATCTGGAACTAGAGCTGAGTAGTGTAATGGCCAAGTTTGCAGATGACACAAAATTATTCAAGATGGTGAAAACTAAGGCTGACTGTGAAGAGCTCCAAGAGGACCTCCACAAACTTGGTGAGTAGGCAACAATGTGGCAAATTAAATTCAGTGTTGATAAGTGTAAAGTGATGCACACTGGGACAAAAAAATCCCAACTTCAAGTATAGGCTAATAGAGTCTGAACTTGCTGAGACTGACACGGAAAAAGATCTTGGATGCCTCAATGAAAGTGTCAACCCACAGTGTGCTGCAGCATTGAATAGGGCAAACTCTATTTTAGGATTAAGAAAGGGATTGAGAATAAAATGGTTGATATTGTAATGTCTCTCTACAGATCTATGGTGAGGCCTCATTTGGAATACCGTGTACAGTTCTACTCACCATATCTCAAAAAGGACATTGCAGAACTTGAAAAAGTACAGAGGAGGGCAACCAAGATTATTAGGGGGTTGGAGCATCTTCCCTATGAGATAAGGCTGAAGAGTCTGGGGCTTTTCAGTTTAGAAAAGAGACAACTAAGGGGGGGACATGATAGAGGTTTATAAAATTATGCATGGGGTGGAGTTGAAAAAGAGAAAATTTTCTCCCTCTCCCAAAGTACTAGAAACTTAAGGGCATCTAATGAAGCTGATGGGCTGTAGGTTCAGGACAGACAAAAGGAAATACTACTTTTCACAGAAAGTGATTAAAATGTAGAATTCACTGTCAGGGGATGTAATGATGCCCACAGAAATAAACAGCTTTAAAAGGGGATTAGATAGATTCATGGAGGATAAGGCTATCAGTGGCTATTAGCCATGGTGACTGAGGGGAATCTCCACATTCAGAGGCACTAAGGCTCTGAATCCCAGAGCCGGGAGACAACATCAGGAGAAGGTCTAGGTCTCTATGCCCTTTTGTTGCAAGGGGAGAACAATGTAAGCCACTTTGGGTCTCCACTGGGGAGAAAGACTTTATAAATGAAGTAAATAATACTAGAACATAGTCCTTTGGAACGACTGTATTAATTTGGCCGCATCACCTCAAAGGTCATCTGATTTAATAATCTCATGAGTTTGAAACATACATATCTAGTCAGGTTTTCCATTTAAATCATACAAACCACTTCTTCCACCCCTAAGTGAATGCAAAGTAAGTAGAACTCCAGTAAGGGGCATCAAAAAGGAGCAATATTATACATTAATTCTGAATATGACCCGTGACAATCAAATAACCCCCAGAAAATGAGACTAGGTCCAGATAGGGAGGTTTTGTCTAGATACCTAGAAGACCATCTCCCCACCTCCATCTGTAGAAAAATATGAAACAGAATAAAAAGTAAACATTTAAAGTTTTTTCTTTTTTGGGGGGAGATACCATGTTGCGAGATCTCAGACAACATTTTGAGAGGCAGGCGGGGGGAGGAGCAGGAGCTGCCATCATGTGAGCCAAGAAGGCAAAAACAGCATTGCTGCAGGTGGGTGGGAGGAGGAGGAGGGAAGGGGTGGAATGTGAGCTGCCACCACAGGAGCCAGGAAAGCAGGGGAAAGACAATCAAGAGCCTGCCCCCTCCCAGTCACTGCCACTAATGCATGAGCAAGGTAGACAGCAGTGCTGTGGGCAGGATAAAAAGTAAGAACTGCCATCTATCTACTGTGGCCACCATGTGAGCCACTTGGCAGGAGAGGGAGAGCAGGAGCTGCTGTTATTGAATAAGGATAGGAGTCTCCCCATGAGCCTTATGGGTCCCACCAGTGTCTTGATTGAACACCTCATGGGTCCCCACTAGTGGTCTTGATTATGCATGTCCAGTAAAGATTGGGGGAGAACTACACAAGAACATGCTGGGCAAGTGGAAACAGGAGACCTTACTGCTTGAATGCATTGTTATAGGATTTGTTTTTACAACTTCACAACATAAATCGTAGAGAAACCCCCTAAACATTCCTTTCCCCCAAGAGAAATATGTCAACTCTATGCAAATAATAGAAAATAGATTTAGGAATTTCAGGTGATATGCTACCCACAAGACAGTAAATGTACCTAGTAAATTTACCTAAATACCTACAAGACAGTAAATTTACCTAGTAACACTTGCATACCTTTTCAACAACTAAATTAATATCTCAACCATTCAGACTTGTGAGCCTAATTTGCAGATTGGCACTAAAACCCCAGGCCAATAATTTTTAATCATCTTCTTGGTGACAAGTAAAACCTGATTAACACAGCCACTGAATGTTATTAGCTGCTATCAAGCATTACCAGCCAATTTATAAGATGTTAAGTTTTTCCAGCATCACCATGCATACACCCATTAGTTTTCACAACCTTAGCAGATTACTTCACCAGCTACCTATCCATTGCCTTTTCTGGGTGTGGGGAAATGGCATCAGCTCAAAGTCCAAGTATAGCTTGTTCACTGTTCTTTGTCACTTATCAGCCTTGCCTTGTTGAGGGCAAATGCTGAAGCTGCTAGTTCTACTGACTGTCCAGTGGCTTTTGTGCGTAGGTTTCAGCTCTTGTCCATCAACCTGAATAAGCTCCATTCATGCCTATTCAGGCACTGTCACCATCCAAGCCAACTAGATACAATCAGAAGGGAGAGCTCTTGCCCACCAAATGGAAATCCCATCAGCTGAGATTGTCTTTGGTAGTCCTAGATTGTTTAAGCTAAAAAGGATATGATAGGTCTTAAACATGTAAAAGCACAACTATTTTCAAAACATGAAATAGAACTTTTAAGAATGCTGTGTCAAATAAAATAGAAAACATCCATTCATCTATTCAAATTAGACACAGAAGCTATGTTTAAATATGCTGCATTCCACAACAACCTCCTCATATAACAATACAAAACAAGCCCAATTTGTAACTGGTTAATTTGTAAGCCATAAAACCCCTCAAATGGTGAAATTTGGGTTCTAGGATCCTCAAATCATCTACGGAGAATTGGTAAACATAAATGTTTCCTAGACTACCAATTCCTCATGAACTCATCTATGGATATGCTTTCATCTGGCTAGTCTACCCTCAACACTACTTTTCCAAGTGCTAGCTAAATCAAATTACTATTTCCTCTGGTAGAAAGAATCCAAACACAGCTATGAAAGAAGGTTCAAATTCCTATTCTATCATGGATTTATTTGATGGCTGTCAAATAGTAACAGTAAATAAAGACTCGAACTTTAAAAAAAGGAAGTAGCACAAAGTGTTTCCCTTGTCGTCTGTACTAAGAATAAATGTAGGCTGTAGATTACCTAGGTTCTGGACGATGACCTCCCTTTTTGACCATTGGTGTGGATTTGGTATTGGTTGCCGTTTTTAATATAAAATGTATCAGTCATTTCAAATAACAATATTGTTCTCTTTTCCTTGACTCTTTAATAATAACCACAGAATCCGTTTGTTGACTGAGTACTGGCAAGATGCGAAGTGCAATCCTTCCACCCATGTACTTCAATGAACTTAGAAGTATGCAGCTCTGCTTAAGATTGTAACTGAAATTAGTAACTGAAGCAAGTCTTCAGCTAATGAGTACTGCATTTCACCAAATTTATTCAAGCAACTGGCATACTGAGAATGTGAGTTTAGCAAGCCCATGCAATTTAGCATGTGGGGAAGCTCACAATGGTCATTTTAAAACCTCTAAGACTTTTGTAAACAGCATACTGTTCCACCTCTTGCAAAGACATCTTGCTACTCACTATCAGATAGTACAGCTTGTGGTAATGCAATGTAACTACGGTTGGTACAGATTTCAAGAAAAGGACTTGGAAACAGCATGTTCCAGCCACATAGACTGACACACTGGTGTCACGGTGCTATGTGGGCAAGCTATAGCACATCAAGATGTGGTCCCAAGTGAACCACTTCTTAGGTTGCCCTCTGTCAAAGAGGAACAGTTTAAGGGTTGACTACTTGCCCAGAGAAACATTCCCAAACAATTAAGTGTGGTTGTGTTAACATTTATACAATATATTCTAAAAGAAAAACTCAAGAGACACCTTTTAGACTAATATTTCATTTAGAAAGCATAAGCCTTTATAGATTATTACATACTTTATCAGACAAAAGCAGAACCATGAGCTACAATTAAAGAAATCAGTTCCTAAAATTGTCACAGGAATCTTATGAATAACATTTTGTCTTCATTCAAGACATGACTATCAGTTTTATGAACTGATGTGAAACACCCAGCATCCATATTAACATGGGCAGTACAGAAACCCCTAATAATGCTCCTTCCCATATCATCAAGGTAATACAAGACAAGACGCCCAGATGCTGTCCTGAGATACAAAAGCATTTTAAACAATGGTCTTCCTAAAGAATAGCTTACTGACAAATTCCCTGATATCTCTGAGGGCTGGAATGATTCAGTTACTTCATACACTTGCTTCAGGATACTTCGACACAGTGATCAATCCAAAATTGTTTTATTTTGTTTGCCAATTCCTCTTTCCTAGCTACTAAAGTAAATCCAGGAGAAAAACAACAATTTGGTGAAATAATCAAAAACAGCTGCCCATAACAACACATATATATCACCCCTCTAATGAGGCCCCTTAAAATTACGTAGGTACTAGGAAAGGCAGCATGAGGCTCTGTGTTGCCTTAAGGTGGAACGAAATTGCAAAGAAGCAGCTTGTAGGACCTGTTTAACAAAAAGCTCAAGGTAAATTATTAGCTGACTAGCATAAAAGAACAACAAACAAAAAGCTGATATGAAGAATAAGAAGGATTTAAGTATCACAATACTTTCATCTATTTAGCACATTTTTATCCCACCCTACTAACAAGAAGCTCAGGGTGACATCCACGGTCACTCACATTCTCACAGATCCCTGAATTTTCTTAACAACCCTTTATGGTAGGCCAGACTGATCAGAAGTGAGTGGCAAAGATCACCCAGTGAACTTGGCCACTTGGGAATAGGAATCAAGGATTCCTCAGTCCATTATTACAGCACACTGATCAGATTCTTATTAAATTTTTATTCTTATTGTACTGGCTCTCCAAACACCTGAAATTCCCACTCTCTATTGCTACAAATCACCTTTTCAAGTAAGCAAGTACAATTATTCAATTTGAGAACAGAATATGCTTTATGTACCACAAAAACCTAAAAACTAAATAGCAATACCTTGACAACAGAGTTTCTCTTAAGGAAGCAATGCTTTGCAAAATAACTTTGCAATCAAGAATGAGTTTTCCCATTGTTATTTATCCATTTAGAGAACATACTATTTTTGATTCCTCTTGAATTCTGTTTACAGAATCAGCCTTGTATTCTAGCATCATCATTTTGGTTCCTTACATTCCCATCCCCAAACATCTTAACTTACTGTTGTACATGCTCCAAAATACTCAGTACCCAAATTTAAGATTTCCTGCTTTCAACTTGCTTTAGCCTCCAGTAAAACCTTTGGTTCCTTAAGGAGTTAGTGGCTTGTTATCCTGAAATACCCAGCCACATAAAACAGGTATGAGAAACCTTTTTCAACTCTAAGAAGTATATTTAAATATGCTAATTCTAGTTAACCACACTCAAGTTCATGGTATATTCTTATTTCAGCAGTTAATGGAACCACCCTATAACCCTGTTACACCAGAAGCCCTCTAACATCAAAGTAAATCAGAATAACTTATTTAGTATCCTATGCTTTCCAGGAAGAAGGAAAAAACTGAAGGGAAAAACAATTTGATTTTAAGGAACAAAATGTGTAGCAGCAGCAGCACCATCTATGGTGACACAGCTGACACCAACCAATCTCATGCTGCTACATAAACTATGCGTGATAAGAACATGATATCATTATACCCCATCACATTCACACACATATATACACACTAGACTGCCAGGTCCAGGTTGAGGAATTCCTGGAGATTTGGAGGATGGAGCCTGGAAAAGGCAGGCTTTGGTAACAGGAGGGACTTCAGTGGGCTATAATGCCATAGAGTTCACCTTCCAAAGCAGCCATTTTCTCCAGGGGAACCTGTCTCTGTCACCTGGAGATAAATTATAATCCCAGGAGATCTCCAGCCACCACCTGGATGTTGACAACCTTAACACACACACACGAAGCACAGCACTAACAACTGTATGAATTAGTGTAGTGTACCAGGGCTTTTTTTGTAGAAAAAGCCCAGCAGGAACTACTTAGCATAATAGGCCACACCCAATATCAAGAAAGTCGTTAGCATATTAGGCCACACCCCTGACAGCACAGCTCATTAGCCTATTAGGCCACACCCCCATGCCTTCCCTTGGCTTGCCTGGGCGCCCCGCAGCTGCAGAACACCCGGACAAGCCAGCCCTTCGACAGGCCAGGCACGGGAGGCATTTAAATGCTTCCCTGATCGTTCCAGGGGGCCCCCTGGCCCGTCTGCCTCACAGTTGCCCGGGGGGGGGTGTCACTCTTCAGGCCTTCCCTCTGTAGCCATGCACACAGAGGTTTTGGCTGTAGTGGGTGTAGCCAGCTCTGAAGCCAGACGGAACTCCGTTCCTGTGCGTTCCTGCCCAAAAATAGCCCTGAGTGTACCCAGTAGAAGCCCCTCCAGGAATCCTTGCAGACTGTGTTCACATCCCCTTGCACACAATACAGAAAGGAAGGTACAGGGAAGAAAAAACAGTCCCAGGCATTTCATTCAGTCACAGCCACAGTTCCATGGGTGAGAAAACCCAGTTTAAAAACACAGCCTCCCCAGGCAAGGGTTCATGTTTCACTGTGGCAATAATGTCCCTAGGAAAGGAAGAAACTTTCTGAAAGTCATGGGGTACAAAGATTTTAGGATAACAAGACTGTGTATTTCCACAAAATTGTCTGGATCTTTGCTATAGCTGACTTGGAAAAACGTTAGAACTGAAGCTGAATCTAGACAAGATGGGGGGGGGGCGGGTTGAAGGTCAGTAACTTGGGAGGAGTGTGGCACTCAACTGTAGCCGGCTCTGCTTAAAGGACTCTTTAAAGAGTTCACTGGATCATGATCTGCTATTAGAAAAACAAGTGACCTTGGTCACAGCAAAGATTATAATCAACTATATCTGTCACAGAAGCTTACCCCTTATCTGTAGCCACAGTGCCTAGTGGTGCTTGTCAATGCTTTAGTAACCCCAACGTTCATGTCCGGGTTCAGACAAGAGAGCAACAAAGTCAGAACACAGTCCAGGGATCAAAGCATAGGTCTCCAGTAGTCCTAGTGTCAAAACCGGTAGGAGAAATCCAAAAGACACAAGCCAGGGCACAGTCCAGGAGGTCAAACACACAGAGGTCCAAAACAAAGCAAGGGCCAATGGCAGGAACACAAGGTTGTGGATTAGTTGCTTCCATGCTGGCTCATCCTTTTCTGGCTGCTTTTATCAGGAAAAGCCTGATGAGTCATTCATGGGCAGGTGCAACTCATCAATGGCTGAGCAGCCTATGTTGCTGTCAGCCCCAATCCTGTGGTGATTCATGCTCACAGCCTATGTGGCTATCAGCCCTGATCCTGTGATGACTCAAGCTCACAAAGAGAGGTGCTGACCAGTGCTGAGCTGCCAGCCACGTTATATGGTGCTGGTTCTGCACCATATCACGTGGCTTGGGTTCCAGCTGTGCTGGTCCTAGTCCCTTATTAATGCTGATGGTAAGAACATAAGAACTTAAGAGAAGCCAATGTTGGATCAGGCCAATGGCCCATCCAGCCCAATACTCTGTCACACAGTAGCCAAAAATACCAGGTGCCATCAGGAGGTCCACCAGTGGGGCCAAGACACTAGAAGCCCTCCCACTGTTGCCCCCCCCCAGCACCAAGAATACAGAGCATCACTTGCCCCAGACTGAGAGTTCCTATCGACACCTTGTGGCTAATAGCCACTGATGGACCTCTGCTCCATATGTTTATCCAATTCCCTCTTGAAGCTGTCCATGCTTGCAGCCACCGCCACCTCCCGTGGCAGTGAATTCCACGTGTCCATCACTCTTTGGGTGAAGAAGTATTTCCTTTTATCTGTTCTAACCCAACTGCTCAGCAATTTCATTGAGTGCCTATGAGTTCTTGTATTGTGAGAAAGGGAGAGGAGGACTTCTTTCTCTACCTGCTCTATCCCATGCATAATCTTGTAAACCTTTATCATTTCACCCCTCAGTTGTCATTTCTCCAAGCTAAATAGCCCCATGCACTTTAACTTTTCTTCATAGGGAAAGTGTTCCGACCCTTTTATCATTCCAGTTGCCCTTTTCTGTACTTTTCCCCATGCCATATCCTTTTTGAGGTGTGGTGACCAGAATTGTACACAGTAATCTAAATGAGGTTGCACCATCGATTTATACAGGGGCATTATGATACTGGCTGATTTGTTTTCAATCCCCTTCCTAATAATCCCCAGCACAGCGTTGGCCTTTTTTTATTGCAGTCGCACACTGTCTCGACATTTTCAGTGAGTTATATAGTATGACTCTCTCTTGGTCTCTCTCTTGGTCAATCTCTGCCAGTTTGGATCCTTTCAGTGTGCATTTATAGTTAGGATTTCTGGCCCCAATGTGCATCATTTTGCACTTGGCCACATTGATCCCCATTTGCCACGTTGATGCCCACTCACTCATCCTTGACAGATCCCCTTGGAGTGCCTCACAATCCTCCCTGGTTTTCACCACCCTGAACAATTTCATGTCATCCACAAATTTAGTCACTTCACTACTCACTCCCAACTCCAAATCATTAATGAACAAGTTAAAAAGCATCGGGCCCCACTGCTTACCACCTTCCACTGAGAAAATTGCCCATTTACACTCACTCTCTGTTTCCTGTTAATTAGCTAGTTTTTGATCCACAAGAGGACTTGTCCTTTTATCCCATAACTTAGGAGCCCTTGATTAGGAACTTTTATCAAAAGCTTTCTGGAAGTCAATGATGAAATAACACTCATAGACAGGACTCTCAAGAAACCTCCAGCCTTTTCGTAGGGCACAAGGTTAGCATGCATGAGTTTACCAAGTTCAAATGTGTAATATGTTGAGCAACCAAAGAGGGAGGGGCTTCTGGCTTTGGGGCTGTGCCCAGGCCTCTGGCCAGCATCGCACAGAAAGTGACATCATCACACCAGTGACATCCAGGCGATGCTCTAGTATCTGGGCAAAAATTCTATGGTAAAAATAACTTGCCCAAATAACAGATTGTCACCTAGAGAATGCTGGTTGTTCATGTCACCTGTTAGACACTGGCCAGATGCCTGGCCTTTCTCTTTCTTCGGGAAAGTCCCCCTGCTAGCCGGTTGATCAGTGGCTGGCGGCAGGACCCGTCGGCAAAATCCCGATTCCACAAGGGTGTCTGGCAACCCTAATTTTACTGGACATAAACAGAGTTCGCAATCAGTGAAACAAGTAATAACTTATGAGTGCCTCCAATACTAGATTGAGTAGTCTGATTTTCAAAATTACAGTAATGGAACTCAGGGGAATATGGGAGGGGACTCAAAAGAAGTTAGTGAGCAATGTACAAAGGATACAGAAACAGGGAAGATTGAAACATTTTATTCTGTCTATGCTATGCTTCCCCCTCCCCAGCAATTATAGCACAAATTGATTTCTTGATCACCCAAAGTTTGTTCCACTTCTTAATATAGCAATGTTCCCCTTCTGATATATTCCATTTAATTATATAATTTAGAAAATGTGTTTTATTCTTTTTTTACACTCCAATAAATTCTCCAATTTTGTTTGCCATAGGATGGTCACACACTGAAAAGTTACTCAGGCTGCGGTCACACGGAAAATTAGCCACGCAAGAGAGATGGAAGACAGGCGGATTTTCCGGGCGCGATCTCACCGGCACATCTGGGAAGCGTAGCGCTTCCGTGGCACAACCAAGGCTTCCTGCCAAAAACATGCAGCAAAAAACTAATACCTCGGAGGTACTAGTTTCTGGAAACCGCAGGGCAAGGGTGGGCGTCTGATCGCGTTTCCGGTGGCATCCGGCACCCACCCATGTCCCCTTGCAAAAAAGGGTTTTTTCCCCCAAGTCTCCATGGATGCGCACATGCACCCAACGGAGCATGCGCATTCGTCGTGTACACAAAAAAGAAAACCAGTTTGCCGCACCGCGCGCTTCTTCGTTGCACGCAGGCGTTTCCTGTGATCGGCACCTCTCCCTACCCACGGAACCTCCACAGTACCTCCACAGAACCTCTACAGGAGGTAGTTTCCCCAGGGGCAAACAGCCACGCTTCCCCCCCGCAGTTTCCTGCACGTGTGACTGGAGCCTCAGTTATTCAACTGAAAATACTGAAAGAGCTGTGGCCTATCATCCGGCATTTTGTCATCAATTTGATCACCATCTGCATTATTTCTTAAAAAGTGAATAAAATTCCATCTACTTCCCACGGTTTCCCGCCATGCTTCTCAGCAATGGAAGAAGTCTAAAAGAAAAAGATCCACTAAGCCTACTAGCCTTGGTTTAATTCCAAACTGACAGAACTGGTGAAAATAACACATGCCGATTTCTTTGAACAGCTATCTTTCCCCCCCTTCTGACCCAGCTGAGCTCTGAGCAGGAGCAGGAGACAGAGGGGTGAGTATTTAAGAAAGCACCTTGACAGAGGCACGGAACAGGAGCAGGAGACAGAAGGGTGAGTATTTAAGAAAGCTCCTTGACAGAGGCACGAGCCTCTGGCACGAGCCGAAGGGCGAGCTAAAGGGCTCTTTGCCCGTGGCTCTTAGCCCAGGGACTCTTGGACTAGGGGCTCTGTGAGACGCCCAAGAAGAGGCAGAAAGTGAAAACCCTAGGCTCCTTGTTTTCCCCATAAAGTAATTTGACTTTGACAAGAAAAAAACACATAAATACAAAGGGATTTAAAAGGGGGATTACATTTACTTATTTTAAAAGAATTATGAAGCCAGAATGCCAGCAGGGGGTTGGGGGCTATCCAGTGTTTTGCACAGAGTGTCACATGTATGACTATCTGCCCACTGGGCAGAAGTCTTGGGTGTGTGCTCGGTGCAAGGAGCTCCTGGTTCTCAGGGAACGTGTGTGCTCCCTTGAGGCCAAGGTGGCTGACCTGGAGAAGCAGAGACAGTCAGCTAGGCGCACAGAAAAGACTGTCGGGGTCTTGTTAGCTACGTCCCACTCTGGATCTGACAGCCCCGCTGCTGTCAGGGAGCATGAGGGTCTAGGGGAAACAGGGCACCGTGCTGAGGATAAGGGGAATGTGCCCTCAGAAGGGACCTCTTCCCCAGCTGGTGAGCGGTTATCCTTTTGCACCAAGGAACCATCCCTGGGCAGGGTGGGAGGGGGGCTCTTGGTAGTGGGTGATTCGATCCTTAGGCAGGTAGACAGCTGGGTGGCGAACCCGCGTACTGACCGTATGGTGACTTGCCTGCCTGGTGCAAAGGTAGCGGACATTACGCGTGTTTTAGATAGGCTGGTAGATAGTGCTGGGGAGGAGCCAGTGGTCGTGGTGCATGTCGGCACCAACGATGTGGGGAAATGCAGTCGTGAGGTCCTGGAGGAGAAATTTAGGCTGCTGGGCAGGAAACTCAAGGCCAGGACCTCCAAGGTAGCCTTCTCAGAAGTGCTACCTGTTCCACGCGCAGGGCCGGAGAGACAGGCACAGATCAGGAGTCTCAATGCGTGGATGAGACGATGGTGTAGAGGGGAAGGGTTCAGGTTTGTTAGGCACTGGGATTCTTTTTGGAACAAGAGGGAGCTGTACAGGCGAGACGGTCTCCACTTGTCCCGAGAAGGAACCAGGCTGCTGGCGCTTAAAATCAAAAAGGTGGCAGAGCAGTTTTTAAACTGAATATTGGGGGAAAGCCGACAGGAGATGAAAAGTCTCTGGTTCGGGTTGGCTCATCTCAGAGAGATGAGGGGGTACCTGTTGCTTTTCTACAGGGAGGTGGATTGAAATTGTCCACTGAGACCATGGCTAGTGACATGGACTGCCTGACAAGGTCTCGAGATTGCAAGAGGAAGGTGGCAGGCTTAACCAGTATGGGAAATTACAGCTGTTTCTATACAAATGCTCGAAGTGTCCGAGGTAAAATCGGGGAGTTGGAGTGCTTGGTGTCAGAGGGAAAAATAGACATTGTGGGTATTTCAGAAACTTGGTGGGATGAGGAAAATCAGTGGGATACGGTGATTCCCGGTTATATATTATATCGGAAGGATAGGGGGGGAAGGGTTGGAGGTGGGGTGGCTCTGTATGTCAGAGAGGGTATAAAGTCCAGAAAGATCGAGAGGCTAAGAGAATTGGATTCGCTTCTTGAAGTTCTGTGGGTTGAAATAGGGGGGCCAAAAGGAAACTTAACACTGGGAGTTTGTTATCGCCCACCGGATCAAAAGATAGAGGAGGATTATAAAATGATGAATGAATTAAAGATAGCAGCTAGACAAAAACACTGTGTCGTAATAGGTGATTTTAACTACCCACACATTGATTGGGTCAATATGTGTTCTAGTCGAGAGAAAGAGATTGAGTTTCTAGACACTCTAAATGACTGTGCTATGGAGCAGATGGTCATGGAACCTACCAGGGGAGAGGCGATCCTTGATTTGGTCCTAAGTAACACTCAAGACCTGGTGAGAGATGTAAAAGTGATTGCACCGCTTGGGAACAGTGATCATAATGTTGTTGAGTTCAACATTTGTACAAATAGGGAATTGGCCAAAAAGACTCACACAACCACTTTTAACTTTAAAAGGGGTAATTTTTCTGATATGAGGGGACATGTGGGGAGGAAACTGAAGGGAAAAGTAGAAAGGGTCAAAACCATTGGGGAAGCTTGGAAACTGTTTAAAACTACAATTCTAGAAGCTCAAATAAAATATATTCCGCAGGTTAGGAAAGGCACAAACAGGTATAAGAAAAAGCCTACATGGTTAACAAACAAAGTAATGGAAGCTGTAAAAGGTAAAAAGGATTCCTTTAAGCGGTGGAAAGCTAGTCACAGTGAGGCTGATAAAACAGAACACAGGCTATGGCAAATAAAATGCAAGTCTGTGGTCAGGCAGGCAAAAAGGGAATATGAGGAGCATATAGCAAAAAATGTAAAGACCAACAATAAAACTTTCTTCAAATACATTAGAAGCAGGAAACCAGCCAGGGAGGCAGTGGGGCCCTTGGATGACCAAGGGGTAAAAGGAGTACTGAAGGATGATAGGGAAATGGCTGAGAAGCTAAATGCATTTTTTGCCTCCGTCTTCACTGTGGAAGATGAGAGGTGCTTGCCCACTCCAGAGCCGCTGAGTTCGGGAGGGGTGTTGAAAGACCTGAGTCAGATTGAGGTGACGAGAGAGGAGGTCCTAAAACTGATAAACAACTTAAAAACTGATAAATCACCAGGCCCAGATGGCATACATCCAAGAGTTCTGAAAGAACTCAATTGTGAACTTGTGGATCTCCTGACAAAAATATGTAATCTCTCCTTAAAATCAGCCTCCATTCCTGAGGACTGGAAGGTAGCTAATGTCACTCCCATCTTTAAAAAGGGTTCCAGAGGAGATCCGGGAAATTACAGGCCAGTCAGTCTGACGTCGATACCGGGTAAATTGGTGGAAACCATTATTAAGGAAAGAATTAGTAGGCACATAGATGAACAAAACCTATTGAGGCAGACTCAACATGGGTTCTGTAAGGGAAGATCTTGTCTCACTAACCTGTTAATGTTCTTTGAGGGGGTGAACAAACATGTGGACAAGGGGGATCCAATAGATATTGTTTACCTTGACTTCCAGAAAGCTTTTGATAAAGTTCCTCATCAAAGGCTCCTAAGTAAGCTCAAAAATCATGGGATAAAAGGACAAGTCCTTTTATGGATCAAAAACTGGCTAATTAATAGAAAACAGAGAGTGAGTATAAATGGGCAGTTCTCCCAGTGGAGGGGTGTAAGCAGTGGGGTACCACAGGGATCAGTACTTGGTCCACTGCTTTTTAACTTGTTCATTAATGATTTGGAGTTGGGAGTAAGCAGTGAAGTGGCTAAATTTGCGGATGATACGAAGTTGTTCAGGGTGGTGAAAACCAGTGAGGATTGTGAGGCACTCCAAAGGGATCTGTCAAAGATGGGCGAGTGGGCGTCAACATGGCAAATGGGGTTCAATGTGGCCAAGTGCAAGGTGATGCACATTGGAGCCAAAAATCCTAAATATAAATACACGTTGATGGGGTCTGAACTGGCAGAGACTGATCAAGAGAGAGATCTTGGAGTTGTAGTAGATAACTCACTGAAAATGTCGAGACAGTGTGTGACTGCAATAAAGAAGGCCAATGCTATGCTGGGGATTATTAGGAAGGGTATTGTAAACAGATCAGCCAATATCATAATGCCGCTATATAAATCAATGGTGCGACCTCATCTGGAATACTGTGTGCAATTCTGGTCACCACACCTTAAAAAGGATATTATAGCTTTGGAAAAAGTGCAGAAAAGAGCAACTCGAATGATAAAAGGGTTGGAACACTTTCCCTATGAGGAAAGGTTAAGGCGCTTTGGGCTCTTTAACTTGGAGAAACGACGACTGAGGGGTGACATGATTGAGGTTTATAAGATTATGCATGGGAAAGAGCAGGTAGAGAAAGAGGTACTTTTCTCCCTTTCTCACAATACAAGAACCCGTGGGCACTCCATGAAATTGCTGAGCGGTCGGGTTAGAACGGATAAAAGGAAGTACTTCTTCACCCAAAGAGTGATTAACACTTGGAATTCACTGCCACAGGAAGTGGTGGCGGCTACAAGCATGGACGGCTTCAAAAGGGAATTAGATAAGCATATGGAGCAGAGGTCCATCAGTGGCTATTAGCCACAAGGTATAGATAGGGACTCTGGGGCAAGTGATGCTCTGTCATCTTGGTGCTTGGGGAGGGCTTCTAATGTCCTGGCCCCACTGGTGGACCTCCTGATGGCACTGGTATTTCTGGCCACTGTGGGATACAGAGTATTGGACTGGATGGGCCTTTGGCCTGATCCAACATTGGCATCTCTTATGTTCTTATGTTCTTATGACCACTGTCAAAGTATTGATAGTAAAAAATTGGCTCCATAAAAATATTCCAGTAGAAGAGTCCCGGAAATACAGAGAAAAGTCACATGCTTGTAGAAGGAACAGATTAAATTTGCAATCAAACATTACTATTAGACTATTTAGAGCACCAGACTTCAGAGATAACTTTTTAAATAGATTGATGGGTTTTCATCATTATTGTTGTACACCTGCACCAATTTACAGTCCCTTTCCCCTTTTATGCTTGGTTTTATTTAACTTGAAAATAATAGATCATTAGACGCCAGTCAAGCAGTGATATGAGATTTTTCCAGCTCTAAGAAATATAGTACAAGAAACTGGTACCTTATGTGTGTCACAACAAATATTTTGAAAGATATAGAAAGATAACAGATGTACACATTAAAATGTTGGGAAATGAATAAAGTAAATATGAAGTACCTCTAATTTTAGCTTAACATATAGAATTTTCCTGAATGAATATTGTTTCTATACAAAAAAAATACTGTACTTTGCATGTACATCATGTGACAACTGATCATTTATTTTATCACAACAAAAACAGATATGTGATTTTGCTGCATATGTTCATGCAGTTAGGCAGTTTTCTCTGCTGGGAAATGGTAATGTATGGAGTAGACTTAATAGCTTAAATACTTTTTTTGTAAATTACAGAAGACACATTGATACACCTGTCAATTTTCTTTAAAAAGGTTAAATGCCACAAATGAAGTTGACAGGGTGCTGATAGAACAAAAGGTAATATTTTAGACTGCTATTTTAATGCTCATGAATGTTGCCCCACCTTATCATACCCAGACTGCTGCTTCGTTCAAGGGCTTACTTTGCTGTTTACAAATCTGTGGATGGGTTTCAAGAACTAATCATGGCACTGTACTTACCTTAGTGTGTTAGCATCCTAACGGAGTTACATCACAAATTCCCAGCCTAAATCAAGCTGTCTGCAAGACTAATTCAGAATAAATAGGTATGACACACATAGTATAATACCTTCACCAGAAAAGTAGCAATGCTGCATTTGGGCAAAGACAGAATGCTCCTTTGAAATGAAAAAGGTCAGCCAAAAGAAAAAGGTGTGTAAAGAATGCATACCCAGGATTAGTTACTCCAATTGCTACTCATTCTAGTCTCAACCTGTCCCCTAGAGAGCCAGATTTTGATTGTTCTCAATTTAAAATAATAAAAGGTGATGCCTATGTTA
This sequence comes from Gekko japonicus, assembly GCF_001447785.1. NCBI lineage: Eukaryota > Metazoa > Chordata > Lepidosauria > Squamata > Gekkonidae > Gekko > Gekko japonicus. The sequence continues at coordinate 627,453 of NW_015171527.1, read as the reverse complement.
TTCATCACTCTGCAGAGTCATGTTCTTATTCAGAGAGATTAAGAAAACTGTATTCCCTGCAAGATAAGCAGGTTAAGCTACTTTAGTTGTATGAGAACAAGAGAAAATACCTGAACAGTGCAAAAGGATTTGAAGAGAATATAACTCAGATGTTTGAGTAATATAATATTTCCATACTGCCAAACACCTGGGTTCTCAAACACCACACACCAACCCTTCCCAAGCAATAAATACTGCTTTCAGATAGAATCCCCAATGGAGGATTTTGTTTACTAAGCTCTTCAGTCTATATAATCAACATGGAACTCTTAACTGATAGCAATGATGTCAGAATTTGTATAATGCCAAAATGAATCCTAATCTTCTTTCCAAAACCGATGTTTTTTTAAAAAAACCTAGGTTGCTTACCCATAACTGATGTTCTTTAAATGATTATCTGTGCAGTCAAATGGACTCCATGTACATGCAAGCAGTGTTCCCTCTAAGCCGAGTTAGGGTGAGCTAGCTCACAGTTTTTTATCCTCCAGCTCACACATTTTTGTCTCAGCTCAGGAAGGAGGGCTCCAGAGCAAGCTAATTAATGCAGGAGCCAAATGGCTGGCTCACAACTTTAATGCCAGTAGCTCACAAAGTAGAATTTTTGCTCACGAGACTCCACAGTTTAGAGGGAACATTGCATGCAAGGTCTAGATCTGAAACATTCTAGGCTTTTAGGTACAAGATCATCTCCCCCTTTCAAATCTACACACCATTTTGCATAGTGATGGAGGAATGCTGTGGCATAAATTATCTTGGTCAGCAGTGACACATTTAAGGATCTTTTCTAGCTCCTTCAATCTGTTTCTGATTTCTTGGTTGTAATCTCCTTTTTGGTTGGTGATGGAGCCATGGAATAGAAAATCTTTAACAATTTCAATTTCTTCATTGACAATCTTAAAGTCATGTAATTCCTTAGCAATCATTACTCTGGTCTTCTTGATGTTCAGCAGTAATCCTGATTTGGCACTTTCTGCTTTAGCCTTCAACAGTCATTTCATTTCAAATCTTCACTATTTTCTGCCAGTAATGTCATGTCATCTGCATATCTCAAATTGTTAATGTTCCTTCCACCCAATGTTCACTCCACCTTCATCACTTTACTTGGATGAGAAATTAATGTGATAGTCCAATAGTTGCTGCTGTCTTTGATGTCCCCTTTTTCAGAACTGGAATGTAGATTGAGCATTTCCAGTCTGTGAGCCATTGATTTGTTTTCCACATTAGTTGGCATTCTGATGGACTGGTTTGAAATGACTCTACTGATATCTCATCTAATCCTAGTGATTTGTTTTTCCCAATTACTTTGAGTGAAGCATTCACTTTGCTTTCTAAAACTGCAAGTTCTTCAAAAGATTCTTTTATCTTTTCTGTATAGTTCTTCAGTTTATTGTTCCCATCTTTGTTTTATCTTGTCCCATTCAGTTAATGGGTGTTCATGTTGTTCTTTCAGCATGCCTAACCATGCTTTGAATTTCCCTTTGATTTTTTGGATCTTGTGTGGAACAGATCTCTTGTTCTTCCTTTTTTATTGTTCTCTTCTATTTCTTTACAGAAGTCATTATAACAGTTCTCTTTGTCTCTACGTGCCAGTCATTGGAACACCACATTCTGTCACTTTTTACTTTTGCTTTTCATTTGCCTTTTTAGAGTTCCATCGGTCATCCATCAAGTCTTTTTGTTTCTTTTGGCTACAGGAATACTCTTTGCACATTCTTCCTTGATAATATCCCTGGTTTCAAACCATAGTTCTTTTGGTTCATTCTCACTTGAAGTTAGTAATGCAAAACTGTTATTTACATGGCCTTTAGACTCTTCAGGAATGTTGTTAGACTGTATGTTGGCACTATCAATGTTTTGTGTTTTTCTTCAGCTCTTCTCTAATTTTTTATATTAACAATTTATGATCTACACCACAAACAATTCCTGATCTTGTTTTAGCAGAGAGGACAGAGCTTCTCCATCTTCTGATTCCAAATCTATCTGATTTCTGTGCTGGGCATCCGGTGATGTTCACATATGCAATCATCTGTTCAGTTGTCTGAAACGTGTGTTTACGATGAACAACTTGTTGTCATCACAGAATTCTATGAGCTGCTCTCCTGCTTCATTTCATGCTCCTAGCCCAAATCTTCTAACAATATTTGATTCTCCTTTGTTTCCCATTTTTACAGTCCAGTCACCTATGATTATTAGCACATCTTTTTTAGGTGTGTGATCAATTTATTCCTGGACACCTGCATAAAAGCTTTCAATTTCTTACTCTTCTGCATCTGTAAACTGGGTGTAGACTTGAATTATAGTTATGTTGATAGGCTTTCCAAGAAGACTGATTGATATTATTCGGTCAGACTTTGCATTATAGGTCTGACTGCTTGTGCTACATTTCATCTCACTACTAGAGAAACTTCATTTCTTCTGTGTTTGTCATTTCCAGAGTAAAAACACTTTTGTAATTTTCTGACTGGAAAAGTTCCCTATTCCAGTCCACTTTTACTCACTCACTCTCAGAAGCAATATTTAAATGTTCCATTTCTTGTTTAATGGTTTAGGGTTTACTTTGATTCTTCCTTGTCATGTTCCATGCTCCTATTGTGTGTTGAACAGCTTTGAACTTTCCTTTTGCATCCATTCACATCAACAGCTTATACCCTGAAACTCTTGTTGGTCTCTAAGATGCTATTGGACTTGAATCTAACTGTTCTACAGCAGACAAACATGGCTACCTTCTGAAACTATCCCCCTTGGGCATGAGCTATGGTAGACATGTTCATAAAGGGGAAGGATTTTGCACCTCAAAGCCTAAGTATAGAATGTTCTGGATCAAGGTTTTGTACAGAAACAGAGCTCATTTGTATAATACAAAAGACTGTGAAGAAGAATATACTTTATTTCTTAGCATCCACTTTTTTGGTTAACTATGGAAAGTTCAAAGCAATTGCAAGCAACTGAGGAAGCTTTTTCAAACAACAGTGGCCCCGGTCACACGGGCAGGAAACTGCAGGGGAGAAGCGTGGCTGTTTGCCCTGGGGCAAACTACTGCGCAGTTACTCGATCAGACCTCCCGTGGAGGTCCTGTGGAGGTACCGTGGAGGTTCCATGGCAAGGGAGAGGTGCTGATCACAGGACAAGCCGGCGTGCAATGAAGAAGCGTCCGCCGCGGCAAACTTTTGTGTGTGTGTGTGTGTACACGACGAATGCGCATGCTCCGTTGGGTGCGTGTGCGCATCCACAGAGATGTGGACAAAAAAACCCCACCTTATTTGCAAGGGGACATGGGCGGGCGCCGGATGCCTACGGAAACGCGATCAGACCCCCGCCCTTGCCCCGCAGTTTCCGGAAACTAGTACCTCCGAGGTACTAGTTTTTTGCCACGCAGTTTCGGCTGGAAGCCTCGGTTGAGCCACGGGAGTGCTACGCTTCCCAGATGTGCTGGTGAGATCGCGCTTGGAAACTCCGCCTGTTTTCCGTCTCACTTGTGTGGCTTCTGTTCCGTGTGACCGCAGCCAGTGTTGATCTTTTGCTTCCTTAAATGCAGTCATTTGTGGTAGACTGGCAAACCTAAGAATACATGGACAGAGAGGCTAATAAAAATGCTTGTGGTCTAGCAACTTTTGTGATTGTATTTTACAAGGCTGTTTTACACAAACTAACATACTGGGAAATATTTTAGTACTATAGATATGCATTGTGTTACATACTAAAGGTATGACAGAGTAGAAAGGTGATGCATGTTACAGTTTACAATCAGTAGTTCCAGGGGCTGTGCTTTGATTGATTCCTTATAAGCCTGGTTTGTAGACACTGCTAGAATCCATTGGCATTTTGTAGGCATGTGGAATGAGCTTCACACGTATGCAGACCCCTGCATCTTTTCAGCATGTGCCCCTTAAGATCTGAATAGGCAACAAGTTGTCAAAGAGGTCTTTGTATGTTTTCCTAGCCCAGCAGACAGCAATGTTCAACCAGCCATAGTTTTCCCAGGTAAGGCATCTTAGAGACCAACCAAAAAATTGGGGATATGAGCTTTCAAGGGTCAATGTTCTGATAAATGAAGCTTTGATTCCTGAAAGCTAATACCCAAAAAATCTTGTTGGCCTCTAAGAAGCTAATGGGCTCAAATCGTAGCAGAGTGGGAATTCAAATCTGGGTCTCCCAGATCCTCGTCTGAAACTCTGAGCACTATACATACTAGCATTCATGTTGTGACTACTGTGACTACTGTTGAACAGTAGCAAGCAGCCAGGCCTGGGTAAGTCATGAAGATTACATGGTAACAAGACTCCCAGTGGTTGCTGCCAGGCCTAGCCCCCATGAGTTGTTGCTCAAAGGCCCAAACTGCCCTAGAAAAAAGACCTGCCCTTTCCCCTTGCTTTTTACTAACAGAAACCAAGGCTTGAAAGGTGGCAATACTATTATGATTGCCTAGTAATCCCTAAAATAAGCCATAGTTCTTAGACTACTTCCGTTTGCTATAGCTGCAGGTACTGCTTCCATAATTTTGGAGATTTAACACACACACACATCCTTTTTTATCAGCTTTCAGCTTTTTCTCCATACCCAGGGTTTATGGAAAGATCTGTCTTGTATGTTCATGATTCCTGTCTCTGAATCCACAGATGAGAATCAAATATATTGATCAAATAAAGGTTGAAAGTCCTCATGTGCTTCTGTTTCATGAAGTTACTTTTCTCCCTCTTCTTCTTCCTGTCTGAGGCCTGCTACTTCATATCATCTCATTAAACACCTCCTTGGTGTCTGTATCATTGCAAGCCTGTCCTGACATTTCAGTATTCAGGCTCCACAATGTTCTGGTAACCTTGACTGACCAGGAACCACTGGAATTATTTTCTACAACAGAGTGTGGGTGATTCCCATCCATCATCCAGGGAGGCAGGACTAACTTAACAGTTTCCTGTTTCCTGTGGTGGGAGTCACCCAAGGCTCAGTTATGGTGCTCCGAAAGCAATAAACTAACTATACTCGTCTAGGAAGAAAAAACCTAGGTAACATGGTAAATATGACACAAGAAATACAGTAACATCAAAACAGTAACCGAATGGAAGGATCCATTCTCTTTAACGTGAATAAACTAGTAGATCATTCTGTTCTCTTGACAGCGGATAGACAGAAAGGAAAAAGATAGAAAGGTGACGACCCAGGAGGGCCAAGATGTCCTCCAAGCCTCAGAAGAGAAGGACCCTTCATGGTGAGTATCCAATGGTCGTTCTCCCTTTAGGTGGAGGCCATCTTCTGGGACCTCCCAGAGCAGTGTCCCTAAAAGCGGGAGGGGGGTTGTCACCGACAGACAGGATAGACTGTAGCACCCTTCTCCCAAACGCTGGGTCATACACATTAATCTTGTATTGCCTGATGAAGGTGGACAAGGAAGACCACGTGGCTACTCTGCAGACCTCTTCCACCAAGGCCCTATTATGAAAAGCCGCATTTGTAGCGGTGCTGCGCAAGGAATGAGCAGTGATTTCCTCCAGAACTCTCAGATTTTGACTCTTATAAGCTTCAGCAATGCAAGTTCTAAGAGTGTTACTTATGGCCGAATTAGACATCTTCCTCCCCGTGTGGGGAGGGGAAATGTTCACAAACATGGATTCCGTGCATCTAAAAGGAGCCATTCTGACTATGTAACATTTTAGCGCTCATCTTACATCCAAGGTATGCCAAACTTTTTCTTTGGGATGAGAAGGGTTCAGGGAGAAAGATGGTAGACAAATCTCTTGGTCTCTGTGAAATTTTGAACTGACCATAGGGCAGAAGGTCGGATCAGTTCGTAATACCACCTTATCTTTATGGAAAGTACAAAGATCTGATTGAACAGACAGAGCTCCCAATTCAGATGTTCTTCTGGCCGAGGTGATCGCTACCAGAAATAAGGTTTTCATTCTCAGGAACTTGAGCTGAACCTCCCTTAGTTGCTCAAAGGGATGTTTGGTGAGTGCCGTAAGAATGGTGTTAAGCCGCCATGTCGGAAACCTGTAGGTTTGCGGGGGATCCTTGAGTGAAGTGCCTCTGAGAAAGCAGCAAATATGTGGATGTTGCGAAGCCGTAAAACCTTGAAGGCGTGGGAGGACTGAGGTCAGAAACACCACCTGTCTCTTAAGAGTTGGTGCCTTGAGACCAGATGTCCTTCCATTTTGGAGGAACATGAGCACAGATCCGATCCCCGGCTGTAATGGATCCACCTTCTTCCGGTGCACCCATCAAATGAAAGCCTTCCAGGTAATGTTGTAGATCCTTGAAGTGGAAGACTTCCTAGATGCCAGGATCCTATTGATGACCAAGTCGTTATAGCCTAGTTCCAAAAACCGGTTCCTTTCAACCTCCATGCAGTCAAACGAAGCCAGTCTGCTCTGGGATGCCAAATTGGACCTTGGACTAGCATGTCATCCGAGATTGGTAGAGGGAGTGGAGGAGTCACCGACATTTCCCTCAAGGAGAACCGGGGCGCAGAGGCCAGTATTGTGCCACCACAATGACTTCCGCTTTCTGGATTTGAATTCTCCAAAGAAGTTTGGGTAGAATTGGAACAGAAGGAAACGCGTATAGCAGCCCCTTGGGCCAAGGAGACAGAAGAGTGTCTGTGGCTTCCGGTTAGGGGTGGAAGTACCTGGTGAAGAACCTCTCCAGTTGGTAATTGGATGGAAAGGCAAACAGATCCACCTGTGGAGTCCTGAACTCCGACACTATCAGTTGGAAGAGCCTCTTGTGCAAGGACCACTCTCCTTCTTGGATCATCTGGCAGCTCAGCCAGACCGCTTGGACGTTGACTACTCCTTTGACGTGCTCTGCCCTGATTGAGGCCAAGTTGTCCTCTGCCCATCTCAGAAGCTGGGTTGCTTCTCTGTGAAGAGGCATAGATCTGGAGCCCCCCTGCTTGTTCAGGTAAGCCTTTGCTGCTATATTGTCTGTTCGTATGAGGACATGGCGTCTCCTGATCTGGGGCGCAAAATGTTGAAGGGCCAGTTTGATGGCCCGAACTTCCAGATTGATGGTTAGTTTCTGCTCCATCTTTGACCATGTTCACTGAACTGGCTGGTGAGAAAGGGTGACTCCCCACCCTGAAAGACTGGCATCTGTAAAGATCTGGGTCCAGTCTTGTATCCAGAAAATCTTGCCTTGTGACAGGTTGTTCATCACTGTCCACCACTGTAGGCTGGACTTCACTTGCAAAGGTACCTTGATGGAGAAGTCCATTCTGAGAGCAATGGAGTTCTGAAATGGGCACATGAACAACTGCAGGTGTCTGGAATGAACGTGTCGAATGCCGCCACCATAAGCCCCATCATCTTGGTTAGAGATGACCGAGACGTAGACTTTGCCTGAATGATTTGTCTGGCCATGGCTCTCATTTTCCTCGCCTTCTTGAACAGAAGGAAGAGTTCGTTGATTTGGGTGTCTGTCGCCATGCCCAGGTGTTCCAGCCTCTGCAAAGATCAGCCTCTGCATGTTCCAGCCTCTGCTGAGATCAGAGCTCTGTGGGACCTCCAGCAATTCTGCAGAACCATGAAAATGGAGCTGTTCCACCAGGCATTCCAGTAATAAATTGATTTCATCAGACGAGTAGCACTTGCACTTTATGATACGATGCTATCGTATTTAAATAGTTTACTGTATTTCTGGAATTTTTATGGAATTATATTTTATGTTGTTCTTGCTGGTTTTAAATTGTATGTTGGTTTTAAGACTATGTAAGCCGCCCTGAGCCACTTCGGTGGGAGGGCTGGTTAGAAATTTAATAAATAATAAATAAAATAAATAGAACTCTTTTGCATATTCACCAGAAACCCGAATTCCTGTAGGCACTGATCGTCTTGACTGTGTCTGCTTGAGCACACATTCTTGATGGGGAACGGACAAACACGTCATCAAGGTATGGGTGAATATAAATGCCTTGTTCCCGAAGAGAGATGATCAGGTGAACCAGGACTTTGGTGAACACTCTTGGCGCCGAAGAGAGTCCGAACGGAAGAGCTCGGAATTGGAAATGGTCCTCTCCCATGCAGAAATGCAGGAATCTTTGGTGATGAACAAATATAGGGACATGTAGATAGCCCTCTGTTAGGTCTACGGAAGAGAGAAACTCCCCTGGTTGCAAGGCTTCTGCGATGGAGCGGAGTGTTTCCATGTAGAAGTGTTTTTCTAGCACATATTTGTTTAACAATTTCAAATCTACGATCACTCTCTAATCCCCATTTTTCTTGTAGACTGTAAAAAAGATGGAGTAAACTCTGGTGCCTTTTTCGTTTATGGGCACTGGCTCTATGGCCTGAATATCCAGCGGATGATTTATTGCAGTTCTGGTTCTGAGACATTTGTCTCGGTGTTTGTGAATTGGTGAGGCTATGAAGCGTTGAGGTGGCACTGAATGAAATTCTGTTTTGTAGCCTTCCATGATTATATCTCGTGTCCATAAGTCTGGGTGTGAGTTGAGCCACTGCTGCCTGAACAGGAGCAGTCATCCCCCTACTGGTGGGTTCAGATAGTCACACCTTGGAGGTCTTGTCCCAGTCCCCTCTGTCTTGTCTGTTGCCGTTGGATCTATGGAAATGGGCGTTGAAGCCTCCACAACAAAAGGACTGCTTGCCAGTATTGCTGTTACTCCACGAAGATCTCCTGTTGTCCTGACGGGGTCTAGACACATTGTGGTATGAGTGGGGGGAGAAGGCAGAGGATGACTTTTTGTCCTGGAGCCAAACATATTTTGGCAAGGCCTTTTTCTTGCCACGGGTCTCTATCAAAATTTTCTCCAGAGGTTTACCAAAAAGCTTATCCCCTTGGAATGGGTAGGCAGATACAATGGCTTTAGACTGATGGTTCCCTTCCTCGAGTCCAAGGATCTGGCATCAGTGATCCATCCTATGGTCACCTCGAGGTTGGACTACTGTAATGCTCTCTATATGGGGCTGCCCTTGGGGCAACTTCGGAAGTTGCAGGTGGTGCAAAACGCGGGGCCAGGCTGTTATTGGGCCTCCCGATGCGGGAGCACATCCAGTCTGTGCTAAAGGTGCTGCACTGGCTGCCAATAGCATTCCAGATCCGCTTCAAGGTGCTGGTTTTGATCTTTAAAGCCCTATATGGTCAGGGACCTGTCTACCTGAGGGACCGCATTTCCCCGTATGTTCCCCAGAGAGCACCGAATCGACCCTTGGACACTTACCGTGAGGGGTCCTTCTCCTCTGAGGAAAGGAGGACAGCTATGGGTGTTACCACTGTCCAATAGGGAGGCAGGAACTCAAACTCTTCCTCTTCCTGTGTGACACCCCCTATCTTCAGTTCGGGTGACTCCGTACAGCAGTAAACAGCAAAAACCTTATCATCTGTAAGAACTAAGAAGGTAACAAGAATAACAAAACGAAGCCATGAAAACGGAACGTTATAACAGTAGAAAAAAGACAGAAAGTTGCAGCAGTGGAAAGAAATGTAGGAATGAAGACACAGGGAGGGCTAGATGTCCTCCTCTCCTCAGAGGAGAAGGACCCCTCACGGTAAGTGTCCAAGGGTTGTTCTTCCTCTGAGGCGGAGGACATCTATGGGCACTCCCAAAGCAGTGCTCACAGTCTGGGTGGGTCATCATCTTCGTCTGAAATCACATGCTGCAACACTTGTCTGCCAAAAGCTGCATCCGTTGAAACGTAGAGGTTCAACTTGTAGTGTTTGACAAAGGTAGAAAGGGACGACCATGTTGCGGCCTTGCAGACTTCTTCCATCGAAGCGTGCTTGAGAAAGGCTGCGTTAGTTGCGGTGCTCCGAACAGAGTGTGCTGTTATGCCCTGTGGTATGTCAATGGCCTTGTAGGCCTCCACAATGCAGGTCCTGATCGCTGTGCTAATGGCTGATGTGGACATCTTTTGTCCTATGTTAGGGGATGTAATATTGATGAACAGAGATTCAGAACGTCTGATGGGCTCAGTGTGAATCAAATAAGCTTTAAGACATCTGCGCACGTCTAGCTTGTGCCATGAAGCCTCCTTGGGATGGGTCGGTGCTGGGCAGAAAGAGGGTAGACAGAACTCTTGTGCCCTATGGAATCTGGAGTGAACCTTCGGCAAAAAGGTGGGGTCCGTGCGTAGTACGACTTTGTCTTTGTGAAAGACGCAAAGTTCTGATTTAATCAACAAGGATCACGGACTCTGCCAAAGTTCTGGCCATCTTTTCTGTGTGTAGAAAAAGGGAGCACCGTCTGGTGTCTATTATCATGCCGAGGTGCTCCAGGCGCTGAGATGGTACAAGAGAGCACTTTGTCAGGTTCACTAAAAATCCGTGGGTATGTAAGTATTGAATTGTGGTGAAAGTGTCCTGAGTTGATTTCTCCCGTGAGTCGGAACGTACAAGAATATCATCCAGGTACGGGTGAATGTGTATCCCCGTTCTCTGAGGTTCACAACGAGGCTGACTAGGATCTTCGTAAATACTCTCGGAGCTGTAGAGAGACCGAATGGAAGGGCTCGGAATTGAAAATGCTGTGTCCCCACGCAGAAACGTAGATACTGGCGATGGGATTGGAGGATGGGTATGTGGAGATACGCTTCGGTCAAGTCTAGAGATGTTAAAAACTCGTTTGGTTGAATGGCTTCCGTGATGGACCTCAGAGTCTCCATCCTGAAGTGACGAAGTTTGATAAACCGGTTGAGGTATTTGAGGTCCAGGATGGATCTGCACTCCCTGTTCTTCTTGGGGACAGTGAAAAATATAGAATACACTCCCTTGCCCTGTTGGGGGATGGGCACAGGTTCCACAGCTCTGATGTTGATCAGGTGTTGGATTGCACTTTGTGTGATCCGTCTTTTCTGACGATTTTGTCGAAGTGGAGAAATCAGGAAACGATCTGGTGGGTAACTTTTGAATTCGATGGAATATCCTTGAGATATAATGTCTAAGGACCAGGTGTCTGCTCGAGTAGTTGACCGTGCTTCCGAAAAGAGGAGGAGATGACCGCCCACTGGAGCGTCGAAGTAGTCAGTCCTTTGAAGGTTTGGCATCCGCTCCGGATCGATCAAATCGAAAGGCTGAAGATCTGTTGGGTCTTGGGAGAAACAGTCCCTTCTTGAAGGGTTGTCTCGCCTGCCCCCAGGAGGATCGTTTCACATTCTGTCTTGGTCTGGCCAAGGTATGTTGGGCACGAAAAGGCTGAGGCTGTCAGAACGTCGAAGAGTTTTGGGCATTGCTTTCTTTTTATCCCTTGCCTCGATTAAGATTTCTTCTAATGCGTCTAAAAAAAATTTCTCACCCTGGAATGGGTAGGCCAAAGCAATATTTTTAGAATGAAGGTCCGCCGGCCAGGCCCTGAGCCAGAATAGTCGCCTTGCCACCACTGCCGAGGCCATCGCTCTAGAGTTGAAGGTGAGGACATCCAAGGATGCATCAGCCGTGAACATAGTAGCTTTGAGAACTCTGGAGGCCCCTTCCAGAAGACGTTTGTTATTTTCTGGTAGAAGCTGTATCATCTTTCGCATCCATATGATGGAAGCCCGCGAGATGATGGCTAAGGCTAAGGTCTCATGTACCTTCCATAAAGCCGCCTCTCCCTTCTTATCAAAGTTGTCTCTGACAGAGCCTTGGCCATCCTCTGAGAGGAGACCCGAGTACTGTAGGGCTGCTACCGGAGCGTCCACTGCTGGCACCTGTAACATTTCATGTACAAATTCAGGCATAGTATACAGTCTCTTAACAACTTGAGAAAACTGGCGGTTGGGCATTGGTCTGACCCATTCCGCCCGCATTTGTCTCTCAAAATACTCTGGGAGAGGATAAACATTGGGCGTGGAGACCTGTTTGGGGAAGAACTCCTGTATGCCTTCCATACTGGATTTAGCCAGTCTGGGCCTATTTTGTGTTTCCCCAGTAGGGTTTTCATGAAGCTGGAGGGCAGCCAGTGTTTTTGATAATAAGTACTGGTAGTCCTCCATCTTAAACAGGCGGGTGGATGGTTCTGGTACAAACACCTCCTCCTCCTCTTCATCAGAGAGGAATTATCTGTCATCCCTGATCTCTGACTCAGGATCAATCGGGAGTCCCCCCCCCCAGATTGGATATGTATCCCCACTCCTCTCTATAGGTCTTTTTTGGGCAGCCTTAGTTGGCCAGTGTTTGCTATGAGACATAGACGGGAGAGGCCTTCTAGGTGAAGGGGGGGGGAGAGGAGGATTCAGAGTCTGGCCTCATGGAAGCAAAAGCAGGAGGACGACTAAGAGTGCACATTTCATCTCTGACCACCTGTCGCATTAGCCCCAGTAAGTCAATAGGCGCGTTATAATGCGATTGTACGTTACCAATTAGAAGAGAACCGGCTGGGGTGGGCAGGGCCTGAACGCAGAGCGAACAGCCTGCGGCGAGATCTCCTGGCGGGGGATTGGCAACATCATGTTGATAGGCCGCTTCAGAGCTGAGTAGACTCCCGGCCTGTTTTCCCGCCGAAATCACGTCGTGGGGGGTGTAGTGTTGCTGTCCGGCCTGTAGGTGGCCGAGCTGTCTTCAGGCCGTTGCTCTGAAATGCGGGGCTTTTTGGCGCTTTTCTGCGGTGCTACGGCCAACGCATCACCGGCAGCACGCCCAAGCCGTATAGGCATGCCGGTGCCGGTACCCCCAAGACGATCCAAGCAGCGCGGCAGCCGCTGCACAGTCTCCATTGTCTAAAAATTCATCCCGGTTCTCCATGACAAAAATCTTCTCCTCTTTGATAGAAAGGAACCCCGGGAGAACAAAACGCTGCTGAGGTGGCGCTGGTATTAAATACTGATCTCCCAGGGACAGAATGGGGGAGAAAAAGAAGGTTATCAGGACAGATAAGGTAGGAAGAAAACAGGAAGAATGTATTTTTTGAAATCTGAGGTAAGTTAAAGTAGGCAAAGCCTGCAGTAGAACTGCTCTCCCTCTGAGGCAGGAACAGAACTGAAGATAGGGTGTGTCACACACGCCACACAGGAAGAGGAAGGGTTTGAGTTCCTGCCTTCCTATTGGACGGTGGTAACACCCATAGATGTCCTCCGCCTCAGAGGGAGAACTGGGACGCAACATCGCCTGACCCTTCCTGGCCCTAAAGAGGCCAGGTTGACAACAACTAGGTCTAGAGCATTTTCGCTAGCTGCACCAGCATACTGGAACGAGCTCCCTAGTGAGATCCAGGCCCTGTGAGATCTCCAGCAATTTCACAGGGCCGTGAAGATGGAGCTTTTCCGCTGGGCATATCAGTGAGAGCAACGGTATGCCAGCCAAGCCTTGCCGACCCGCCAAGGCATGTATTCTGTATAGGTAGATAATAATGTGGTTGATGTCTAGTTGCAATGATATACCAAGCTGCTTTTACTTATATTTATTGTATTTATGTAAAGTTGTTTTATGGATCGATTGTTTTATGTAAGTTGGTTTTATTAATGCTGTGAGCTGCCCTGAGCCGCTTCAGCGGAAGGGTGGGATAAAAGTCGAATAACAAAATAAATAAATAAATAAATAAATAATCCACTGGCCCAAGAACGTAGCCAGACCATGCGTCAGGTGGCGGCAGCGGATGCCGTGGCTCTGGAGGAAAGCACCATGGAATCTATTATTGTGTCAGTGGTGTAGGATATGGCCTTGAGAACTCTACTGACACCTTCCAACAGCCTGCAGTCATTGCTTGGCAGCATCTGGATCAATTTCTGCATCCACATGATGGATGCTCTTGAAACCGTGGATGCCGCTGAAGATGCTTTGATAGCCATGGAGGATGACTCATGGGATTTCCGTAAGGTGAACTCCATTCTCTTGTCAAGGTTATTTCTCAGGTTGCCATGACCATCTTCAGAAAGCAACTCAGAAGACTGCAGGGCAGTCACCGGAGCATCCACAACTTGGACCTGTAAGAGATCTGATGCAGCAGATGTAACAGGATACAACCTCTTTACAATCCCCGGATTGGGCTTATTGGGCAATGGCTTATCCCACTCTGCCTTGATTTTGCACACATAAAAGTTTGGGAAGGGAAATGCTCTTTCAGAGAAATCATCTGGTGGGAACATTTCATCAGTAATCTCTGAACCATCCTGCTTTATAAAACGTCAGGACCCTTGTTCCCAGTGCGCTGTGCACTCTGAATTTTAAGGGCAGACAGAGTCTTAGAAAGGAGGTAGTGAAGGTCCTCACTCTTAAAAAAAGTGGAAGGACTTCTCAGTAACAACTGGTCCCTTTTCCTTTTTCTCCTCGTCATGAGAAGAAAACTCCCCTTCCTCCTTCTCACTGGAAACATGGAGACATTGTCGTCATCCCCTTGTTGAAAATCCAGGGGGCATGGTTCCATAGGGAAACCTTTTCGCGCAGTTTTAGTGGGCCAAGAGCTGTCTATGGGGGGAGGGAGAGGAGGAGGAAGATCTAGATCTAGTGAACCCTCGGGCCCCAAGGCCTACAGAAACAGGTGATCTCTTGGCGCATAGCCCTCCTGAAAAAGGCCATAGCTTTAGGAGACAAAGGAGCAGAGCCAAAGCTTCCTCATCGTCTCCATACGCAGTATCAGCAGTAATGCTCCTCTGCATGCCCACTCCCGGGTGTCTCAACGCATGGAATCCGGCTTTGCTGGCCATTCCCCTCAACTGCGCTACTGCGGCGAGCGCCGGCCAAGATGGCAGCCGTTGTTTGTGTGGGCTCCGCTGTAGACTGGGGCTAAGAGCTTTTGGCGCGTTTTGCCTCCCCATCGCCGCCTGTGGCCCATGCGCCGCTCACTTCTGCGGCCCTCTTCTTTGCCATGCGGTCTTTTTTTACCTCGGAGCGGGCGGCCGCATCACCCTCTGCAGCAGACAAAAAAAGTCACTGTCCTCTCTATGTGCCATGATAATTGCAGACAATTTCTGATTTAAAGGAGGATCAGAAATAGAGGAAGAAGGAGAACGCTCCAAGAGGTGAGGAGGACAGTCAGAGGAATTTTTTTAAAAAAAGAGAAAGAAGAGATAAGTTGGAAACAGGAACAAAATAGATGAATCTGAAAACAACAGATCAGAAACGAATGAGGGTTTAGGCAAAGCCTACACCTAGCTGCTCTCCCTACTGAGGCAGGAAAAGAACTGAGTTAGTCCTGCCTCCCTGGATGATGGATGGGAATCTCCCACAAGATGGCCTCCACCTCAGAGGGAGAGCAATATAAGCCACTATGGGTCTCCACAAGGGAGGATGGAGGTATGAATAAAGCAAATAAATACATTAAAATTACTGTACCACTATTTATTTAGAATTCTTTCTGCCATCTCTCCAGGAACCTACCCAAGGAGACTTATAAAAAAACAAAACAAAAAGATTAAAAGCATTAAAAACCCAGCCCAGTATAACAACATAGACCACTGGTTCCCAAAGTGGGCAATACCACCCCCCTGGTGGGCGCTGGAACGATCCAGGGGAGCGGTAGGAGCCTTGGGTGCAAATCTGTCACTGCATCTTTTTTGTCCACTTCTTGAAGGTAGATTTCCAGGGGGGCGCGGAGTAATTTCTTTACTGAAAAGGGGGCGGTAGGCCAAATAAGTTTGGGAACCTCTGACACAGACCATCAAAATAGACCACTGACAGTTTAAAATAACAGCATCCAGACTAAAATAATGTTTCAAAACCAACCCCTTAATTAAAAGCTCGGATGAACAGACATTTTTTGGCTTGGTGCCTAAAAGAAAGCAAGGTAGGCTCCAGGAAAGCTTCAAAGAGAAAAGTGCACCATAAGACAGGTTACAATCAATGTTCCCTCTAAGGTGTGGAGTCCTGTGAGCAAAAATTCTACTTTGTGATTTACTGGCATTAAAGCTGTGAGCGATCAATTTGGCTACTGCATAAATTAGCTTGCTCTGGAGCCCTCCTTCCTGAGCAAAGACATAAATGTGTGAGCCGGAGGCTAAAAAACGGTGAGCTAGCTCACACTAACTCAGCTTAGAGAGAACACTGGTTACAATACTGGAAAGCCCTGTGTCTGGTTGCCACTTGCCTCAACTCTGCAGGCAGGACACAGACTGCAGGGTTTGCTAGACAGATTTAAATTGGCAGGCTGCACAATATGGGAGGAAATGGTCTTTCAAGCCATTGGATACCAAGCCTTTTTGGGCTTTAAAGTAAGAACCAGCACTTGAATTGTGCCTGCAAACAAACAGACTGGCAGCCAATGCACAACTTTCAGCACTGGAGTGATATGATCCTCCCACCCCCAACAATGGCCTGGCTGCTGCATTATCACCTCACTCAATGTGGTCCACAGAGCTGAAAACAAAACTACTGTTAAGACACACAGGACAAAGAAATTATGGAAACAGTGCACAGATGAAGAAAAGGTAAAATAGAACATAGCATAGAACGATCCTAAAAGTACTGAACTGAACTGAGCTCCACCAACACCTTGATCTCCTGGCTGAAAGTGAGTGGGTATTATCTCCCACCGTAGGAGACATCATCTGGAGTTTAGGCTTACTTCTGATAGGAAGTGTCATCAGGAGGTATCATCAAGCCACCACACACCTCCAAGAAGACCACACAAGCAGCAGTCTCTGTTATGAGACTGGAAATGAGTTCATGTAAATGGATTCACCAGTTGACACTGAGAATAGACTCAGGTGGGTAGCTGTAAAAATATACAATGGATGCATAGACACCACCTTATACTGGAAACCTACTGACCAACAAGCATACCTACATGCCTCCAGCTACCATCCTAAACATACTAAACATTGTACACTGCCAAACTCTACATTACAGCTGCATCTGCTACAATCCTACGGACAGAGATTCTCACTTGAGGGATCTACAACAAACCTTTTTGGAGCTAAAGTATCCACATGATGAAGTCAAGAAACAGATTAACAAAGCCAGAATGGTACCCAGAGAAAACCTGTTGCAAGACAGGCCCAAAACAGACAATAACAGGACACCACTAGTGGTCACATACAGCTCTCAACACAAAACAGTTCAATGCATCATCAGTGACTTACAACCTCTCCTGCATAATGATAGTTCTCTTTCACAAGTACTTGGGGAGGCAAACCTTTTCTTGCTCACAGATAGCTCCCCAATCTCAAACAACTCCTCACCCACAAAAAACAACATCTAATTTGAGCATGGACATTGGTACCAGAGCTTGCAATATACCCAGATGCCAACTTTGCTGCCACATACACCCAGACGTCACAATCACCGGACCTAACAACATCAACTACACCATCTCAGGCTTATTTACATGCTCTTCTTCTAACATTGTATATGCCATTAAATGCCAAGAATGCCCTTGAGTTCTCTACATATGGCAAATAAATCTGACATCAAGAATCACAAGACTGAGACCACTTCATTCAATGTGTGACCTCAAAGTAGCTGTTTTACTGCAAAGGAACTTCAGGAACAAATGGAAATTTGAAAGTTATTACAACACTCAGAACAATGGAATCCCCAGGACTTAAAGGGATATTGGTTTCTTACCTCACTACATATGCTAACTTCATTCAGCCCTGGCATCTATATTCTCACCAATCCCGTAGAAGGCCCATACATCCTCTTTATTTTATTTCTTATTTGGAATAATAGATTAGAATAGTAGATTGTAATGTAATGTAATGAATAGTAGAATGTAATTTGGAACGGTAGACTAGAATGTATTTCGCTGGTCTAGGGACAGGGGAGATAACTCTACACAGCCAATCGCCCCACTTCAAAGAAGAAGATGCTGTAAGGTCACCTCCATGCTTGAGAGGAGACAGACGAAGTGTAATGGCACGGTCTCAGTTCACAATTAAGGATACATCTGCCCATCAATCTCCAATGTTGATATATTTATTTCCTTTACTATGTTTTCCCCCTGGAATGAAACCCAAACAAATGTTAACCATATAAACTAAGAGCATTATTCCTGTTTTGTCCTTGAATCTGTTAAACATGTTCATTATGCTGTATGCTACTTTACTGCTCACCCTCTACCAATGTTCCCTCTAAGCTGAGTTAGTGTGATCCTGCTCACAGTTCTTTAGCCTCCGGCTCACACATTTTTGTCTTAGCTCAGGAAGGATGGCTTCAGAGCAAACTAATTTATGCAGTAGCCAAATTGCTAACTCACATTTTTAATGCCAGGAGCTCACAAAGTTGAATTTTTGCTCACAAGACTCCACAGCTTAGAGGGAGCATTGCCCTCTATGTATATGTATGGACTGGTAATTTCCATTTCATTGTATCTGAAGAAGTGTGTGCGCACATGTCCCAGTCAAGACCGGGACCTCCCGGACCCGCAGGGAGACGAAACAGGGGACGGCTCACCTGAACGTCCCTCCCTCTCCAAGCAAACAACACTCACCCAGGACGAAGGCGGGGAGAGGGAGGCAAGCGTCGCCAAGGAGTCTGAGGTCGCGGTGGTGCTGCAGCACCGAAGGAGCCAAGCCGCGGAGCCATCCCAGCAGGAGCGGACGCAGACAGCCCCGTATGAGAGGGGAGAAACGGAGAAGGCTGGAGCAACGATCCCGGAAGCAAAGGAAAGGGCGAAACTGGGAGGGACGGCATCAATACCTTTACAGGGGGCAGGGTCGAGGCAGAGGTGGGACAAGGAGCCGAGGGGGTAATAAAAGGAGGAGAGGAAACAGCTGAGGAGGAGGACCTGGTCTGGCTATAGCTAATTCCCACTGGCTGATGAGAGAGAGAGAAGCGGGGGGCAAGCTGTGTGCCTCGAGGGGCCGAAAGCCAGACTCCAGAATGGGACAAGGGGGTGAGGAAACCCTCTGCCTTGCCCGTCGTCTGAAGCCAGTTCCCTCCTCAGAGACTTCCTTCCTCAGCTCTGACCCTTCCTGTGGTGTAATCAGCGCCCTGCGGGGTACAATAGGGAGCTGAATCAGGACGGCCACAGGCGGCTCACCCCTCGCGGACGACACCCCGCTTGACAGCACACAAAAGCTTATACCTTAAATTAAAATTTCTTGGTCTTAAAAATGCTACTGGACTCAAACTTAGTTCTGACACTGACAATATTACTTGCAAATATCATCTATCAAGTATCAGAATACCAACAAGAAAATTTCCACAAAGTGGAAAGGAGAATACTGAATACAAAGTACTGAAGAAAATGAAGAGCCAAATACAAGACAAGCTGCAAGTAAGAGGTGTGACAAACAACAAAGGATTTGACAATAATCCTGTAAATAAATTCAAAGAAGTGGATAATCTACAGAAAACCTTCACTACCTTCTTACACCACAGCAAATAATTTGTAATACATCAACAGAGGAGAGACAGAGACAAATTTAATGATTCACTTTTTTCCATTTGACAAGTCTTCCCTCTTCATCACTGAGAGGTTATTCTTAGAGGTAATGTGATAAATACAACTGGCCATTTGCAAGCCTATTTTACATTCATATGAGAAAAGGTGAAAAATATGCAATAGGCCCACTACCTAGTTGAGGAGGACATACATTAGGATGACAATAAGACTGAATTACTCAGTATCTACTTTGGGGGCAGTAACATTTCTAATAAAGCATTTAAAGGCTACAATGGAAAAACACCTAATAATAACCACAGTATGATTCCGTCACCAAAAAACAATGCTATTTTAGGCTGCATTAACAGAATATTATTTTTAACCTTCAAAAAGTAAAATTGCTTTCATATGAATAAGATTACTTGTAGAGTTCCACATCCATCCACTATCATCCACTGAGCTGGCCTGGCTGGGAGGGCAGGGTAGAAATTCAATAAATAATAAAAAAATAATAATATCAAGCACACAGTTCAAGAGGAAGCCACGGTCCTCAGTTGGCAAGACCTGAGTGAGGCCGTTACCTATGGGACATTTTGAAAGTAATTGTCATAGGGTCACCTTAAGTCGGAAGCAACTTGACAGCACTTAACACACAAGAAGAGGAGAACTGGTTTAGCAGTAAGAAAAGTAGATAAGGAAAGAATGACAGACTTGCAATTTGCCACTAAGCTACTTATCCCAGGACAGTTGTTACTTATCCGAGTGACATATTGCATGGCTGAGATGCTTCAGTAAAGGTAGCCTTGACTTGGGACAGGAAGTTGAATTACAGGATTCAATAGACTCTTTTCAGTAATGTGACTAAAAGGTTAACAGTATAGCAGTGCTAACACATTTTCTTCTCAGCTCTTCTATTTCCAAAATATTTTCTGATGTGATGTAGCTGGACTAAGCCCCTTTCCCCTATTTTATCTACACCCCCATACTGCATCCCAACTTCTCATGTATCCCTTTTTACTTTTTCCATTGCCCTCCCAATTAATCAGTTCCCTAGTAAAAAGCCACTGGAGGTAACACTCTCGCTTCAGATCTTTTGTTATTTTCCTCCATTGCTGTTCAGCTTCCAAGCTGCATTTCTCATGGTCCCACTGAGATGGCATGCATTCCACACCCACTACAGTGAAGTAATAGGTCCCTTCAGGAAGGCTGCACTGACTCTAACTGCCAGGAAACAAGCACATAATCTGCAGGATACTTGGAAAACTAAATATAATGCAGCCTTTTTTGTCCATGGTACTTATTTCAGTTATTAGATTTGTGCAGCAAGTAGTTTGACTTCTTGCTAGATTCTGGATGGCCAGGAAGGTGATGACACCACCACCCGGCATTTCCTTA
Organism: Gekko japonicus; assembly: GCF_001447785.1. Classification (NCBI taxonomy): domain Eukaryota; kingdom Metazoa; phylum Chordata; class Lepidosauria; order Squamata; family Gekkonidae; genus Gekko; species Gekko japonicus. The sequence continues at coordinate 606,833 of NW_015171527.1, read as the reverse complement.
GAGAGCTGGGGGAGAGGAAATAAATTCTAGACTACCAGTATTCCAATATGATTATGGCAATCGAGAGAAATGCAAGTGGCCATTTCACTCTCTGCCATCTTCCAATTGGGATTTCATCACTATGTTGCAAAAATGAATTTGCCTAGAAAGTATACCAACACAATGGTACTTATATCTAAACATTATAGGCAGTTGATACTTTAACATTGTTTCCATTTATTCTGCAGCTACTAGAGGTGAACAAACAGTTCCTTCTATACAGTCATATCCATACATCCAAATCACATTCTTCAGTTACAACAGAAGAGTTTCTTCATTCTGTATTTATTAGGTAAGAAAGCAGCTGCAACTCATCCCAGAACGCACTTTTTTCACTGCAACACAGAACTTGGGGTTTATCTCATGCCTGAAGCAGTTACAGCACATATAAGAATGTAACAAAACAATAACTCTAAATAAGAAACAGACTGTATTGCTAGGAAAAAGGCTTCTCTAGAGACAAAGCATTCAGGCTTCTATCTAACCTTCTAAACCCATTCCAAACACAAGATACTCAAAAGAGCAGAATATACAAAAATTACACAACCAACAAATTCAGCAAGGGACTTGATGATCAGTTCCAAGTTCTCCTATTGCAGTTAGGCAAAATAATCCAAGCCATTTATAAATAAGCCCTTTGAACAGACATTTTAGAAGCCCTTGATTGGCTCGGACTGTCAGCAAAATGCTGTATCTCACAATACTACCTTGCTATCATGCCCCATCCTGTTCTTATTCCTGCAGGTGAAATAGCTCTGAAATCTCAAGAGAGAAAAATTCTCAGACCTTTCTCTTTTGTTCTCAGGCAACAGTAATTCATTCACCAAGAAGCAAAGCGTGTTAGCTCTGTTAAAAAGTAATTGTTCACATAAACACACAGGGTATGCATACATTGAAACAGAAAACAAATTCTTTCAGTTTCACTGTGCATGTCAGCAGTTTATTTTTCAGTAACATGCTATGATACTGCCAAGTTATCCTAAAATAACAGGGTTTTAGTTAAACTAATTTCTGTATTTTAATGTATGATATTAATAGATTGTTCTTATAAGATAGTTCACTAACAACGCAACAAAGCAGAGTTACAGTGTTTTAAGCCAGCTGACTTCACTGGACTTAAGAGTGTAACTCTGATTAGGACTCACACTAAGTTTTACATAATATTCAAAAAAATAATCAAAGTGAATGGATTTCCCTTTATGCAGACTATTTCCCAAAAACATCTTCATGTCCTCAAACCATTAAGAAAATGATAGAACTACAGGGAGTCAGGGATCTACGTGCTTGAGAAAGACAACAGAAGGAATCCAGCACACATTATATAGAAAGTTGAGATATAGCTGTCTGGTTCAGGGCTACCCATAAGTTGACTTTGGGAGAACAGTTGTTCATGCAAGGCAAACCCACACTAAGAAACCAAGATTTGATTTTATTTTTTGCAGAAAAACACATTTCCCTTATTTTCACCTCTCTTGAATATGAACCTATTCTTCAAAGTATGCGGAAAATTACACAGTTGGACTATGAAGTTAAAGTGCTAAACAGCAAAGAAAATTCCCGTTTTCAAAATTCAACACTCTGAAGGTTCCTGCAGCTTTCTACTCTATATGCCTGTGAAAACAGACACCTTCTGAAAAGGTATGGGCTGCCCATGGTTGAAACCTCAGAAGTCAGAGAGAAACTATGCCCTGCTTCCAGTGATTAAGGGGCAGAAAATGTTTGTGCTTAGCATAACTCCACAAGGTAAGGGAGATCTCCTGATTTCAACATTTTCCTCTAAACACAGAGGGGACAGTATATCCCGCCCTTCCCACCATGGTGGGCTCAGGGTGGCTAACAATAAATGTATAAATATATACATTAAAATCCATATATATATATATAGTAAAAACAACATTAGATTAAGATTACAATACAAAACACATAATCATAATCGAGTCCGACTCTTTGCGACCCCATGGACCATATCACACCAGGCCCTCCTGTCTTCCGTCGTCTTCCGTAGTTTGCTTAATTTCATATTCGTTGCATCGATAACACTGTCTAACCATCTCATCCTTTGCCATCCCCTTCTTCTTTTACCTTCAGTCTTTCCCAGCATCAGGGTTTTCTCCAGTGAGTGCTCCTTTCTCATTTGGTGGCCAAAGTATTTGAGCTTCAGCTTCAGTATCTGGCCTTCCAGGGAACAGTCAGGGTTAATTTATTTTAGGACTGACTGATTTATTATTTATTTATTTATTTATTTAATATCCTGCCCTCCCTGCTAAGACAGGCTCAGGGCAGCTTACACGAAGGTATGAAACAATTAAAACAAGAATTAAATAAAATCAAAACAGTGCAATTATAAATATTATAAAATATAAAGTGCTAGTTTGTATCAGATGGCGGGGATAGCAGCCTCCTCAGGCGACAGCTGGCTGACATCACAGTCTGGGTTGATTGGCTGTCAACAATGATGTTAGTGTTCCCTTCCGGTCTACGGCTCAGCGATGGCGGATGCTCTCCCCTGAAGCTGGGGAGGCAATCCGCGCTCCAGGGGTGTTGGAGGAGTGCCACCTCAAGTGGCACCCCAAGGTGAGCCTTAGTTAAAGGCTCCAAGCCAGGGGCGCTGGGGGGGCGACCTCTTTGATGGCTAAAAGCCGGGGAATTGAGGCGCTCCTTTTTGCCCCAATCGGTCCACCCCCTGCGAGGCTCGTTTTTTACCGAGCATAGCTGAGGCCAGCTGGGACAAGCAAGAAGGTCATCGAATGGGTGAGATTACAAGGAGTCTGTGAGCAGACCGTCAATGAAACGGAAAGAAAACGGAGCGAAAAAGTTTTAAAAGTGAGTTCCCCCCCCCCAACAGAAGCGGCGTCGGGAAAGAATCCCAGACGTAAACAAACTGAATGGAGATAAAGAAAGAGAGGGGGGGAGGAGAGAAGCAAATCGTAAAAGTGTGCCAAAGACTTAGCTGTTTTGCGGATAAATCTGCGTCTTTTGAAGAAGAGCGAAAGGGTGCTCTTTAGTATAAACAAAGCTGAAAATGGCCGGCGCGCGAGGAAAAACAGCGAGACAAGTTGGGCGGGGTGGGCAAAGTCCGAGGATCGAAGAAGGAGATGTCTTCTCCATGCTATCGGAGCTGCTCCGGCCCATAAACGAACGTCTCGATGGTATTAACCAACAGATGACTGCCTCCAACCAGAGTTTGGCAAAGCAACAACAACAAATAGCCGAGCTGGTTAAGAAGTCGATTCAAACAGACGAAAAGCTTAAAGAGACAATGCATGATACCAAAAAGGTGAAAAATAAAGTTGGTCTGTTGGAGCAACGGCAAGATCTGCAGGAAAAGAGGCTGTTGAATCTACAAATGGAGAAAGCTAATAAAGTTATCAGATTTCAGGGGGTGGCGGAGACGGCAGGAGAAAACTTGAAGAATGTGACAGCAGAGCTAATCGCTTCAACACTTGGCAATTCATCAGCAGAAGTGGAAACAGAGATCGAAGTGGTTTATCGATCCTATTCTAAATACATTAAGCAAAACAACTTGCCGGGTGAGATTGTGGTCAAGTTTCTCCGGAGGCAGATGAGAGATGACATTCTCAAAGCGACAGCAGCCAACCCTCTGCAGCTGGGAACAACAACCATCAGGGTCCTAAAAGACACCCCATTTGAGATTCGACAGAAAAGAAAAGCCTACAAGGACCTTGTCTCAACTCTTCAGATCAACCAGATTCAGTATTCCTGGCTTTAACCGGACGGTGTTGTGTTTAAAGATAAAAGGGAGAAAATTGACTCGGTCTTTAAAGCAGAAGAATGGTTGAAGCAGTTTCTTGGATCGAAGAAGGAAGAACAACCAGGCGGAGGGGGCCAAGCAGACACACTGGAAGAGATGGATGGTGACCCAGGAGGAGCAGAAGGCGGCACGGCTAGAGATACATACGACTTGCAACTAAGGGGACCTAGATAACTCTTTTGAAGTCAAAGACCCGCAGTTGAAGGAGAAAATGAAAGAGACTTTGTGCACATTGAAGAAAGAAAATAGACAATTACTAAAACGGACTCACTAACTCTTGAATTCATTGACATAAACGAAAAGTTATTATTTTTATGACTAACTGAATACTAACTGTTAATGACCTTCTTTTCTTGGGTTTTTAGTCATAGTGTGGGGTTTTTATTACTTTCTGTCTTATTCCCTGGGTTTTTTTATTTTTTTCCCTTTCCCTTTTCTATTTTCTGTAGTTTTGTAGGTGTAACAAAAGAAATAAAGCTACCCTGTCTTCAGGGGATTAAAATAACAATGATGTTAGTGTTAGGGCCAGGTCCACAGATTCTTGGGTGCGGCTCCCTAACTGAAGGCCTGGTGGAAGAGGTCCATCTTGCAGGCTGTGTGGAAGTGTAAAAGGTCCCACAGGGCCCTGATATCCTCTGGGAGCTCATTCCACCAGTGCAGAGCTGCCACTGAAAAGGCCCTGGGCCCTCGTCACAGCCAGCCTGGCTCCCTGGGGCCCGGTAGGGCCACGAGGTTTTGGGACCCTGATCGTAGCACTCTCTGGGGAACATGTGGGGAAAGGCCTTAGTTATGTAGACCCCTGACCATATAGGGCTTTAAAGGTAAGAACCAGCACCTTGAAATGAATTCAGTATGCTATAGGCAGCCAGTGCAGTGGTTTTAGCACAGGACGGATGTGCTCCTGCATAGGAAGGCCCAACAGCAGCCTGGCCGCCACATTCTGCACCAGCTGCAGCTTCTGGATTTGGGACAAGGGAAGCCCCATGTAGAGAGCATTGCAGTAATCCAGTCCCAAGGTGACAATTGTATGGATCACTGTTGCCAGGTCACTGCATTCAAGGAAGGGAACCAACTGCTTGATCAGCCAAAGATGATAAAAGGCTGACTTCGCAGTGGCTGCTACCTGGGCCTCCATCATTAAGGAGGCATTCAGGAGCACTCCCAAACTCCTAACCTCTGGCACCAGCACCAATGGCACCCCATCAAAGGTCAGGAATGGGAGCCCTACCCTCAGGCCACTCTGACTCAGGCACAGGACCTCCATCTTCGTTAGATTCAATTTCAGTCAACTCAGTCTAAGCCAACCAAGCCACAGCTTTCAGCACCAGGTCCAGATCTTCCAACTTAGAGTCAGACTGGCCGACCAACAGCAGATAGAGCTGGATGTCATCCGCATATTGGTTATACCCTAGCCCATGCCTCCAGGCAATCTGGGTAAGGGGGTGCATGTAGTTAAATAACATTGGGGAAAGCACTGCCCCTTGGGGCACTCTGCAAATTAGCAGGTGCCTTCGGGACAGTTGTTCCCCAATGGCCATACTTTGTCCTCGACCCTGATTTAAGGTGTTATAAGTGCAAGGGACTCTCAAGAGTCTCCTCCAGCACCATAACCATCGGCCGGTTTCCAATTTGCCTTAGTTAGGCAAACTCATTGAGAGGGCAGGGGCGTCACAGTTACAGGGCTACCTGGATGAGGCTTCCATCCTCGATCCCTTCCAGTCTGGGTTCCGCCCGGGTCACGGGACAGAGACAGTACTGGTCGCTCTGACTGACAATCTCCGTAGGCATCTGGATCGAGGTGGTGTGGCAGCGCTGGTGTTGGGGAATTACCGTTCCTGGCGCTCCGCTATCAAGAACATCGATCGCAAATGTGAGCTGCTGAGCATTTAGTATAATATTGTAGATTGAAGCACCTGTTTTTATATATGTACTATTGTTTTTATTGTTGTATGAATTTTTAGATTGTTGTTAGCCGCCCTGAGCCACTGGGTAGGGCGGGATAGAAATCGCAAAATAAATAAAAATAAATAAATTAAATAAATAATTTGAAAGCATCTATTCTTCGGCTCTCGGCCCTCCTTATGGTCAAACTCTCACAGCCATACATTACTACTAGGAATATCGTTGCTTTGACCATACGGACTTTTGTTGGCAGAGTGAAATCAGAAGAGTTTTCAGCTAAACATTAGAAAGAACTTCCTGACAGAGCAGTTCCTCAGTGGAACAGGCTTCCTTGGGAAGTGGCGGGCTCTCCTTCTTTGGAGGTTTTCAAATAGAGGCCAGATGGCCATCTGACAACAATGCGGATTCTGTGAACTTATATATAATTACCTGTACAGAAATTTCAATAAATAAATAAAATACCTATTTTTTAAGGTGTACTTGTTTTCAGCAATACTGGAAGACAAAAAACAACAACACAACTTCCATGCTTTGGGCAACAGAAATAGTGAAAGTACTGTTTTTGAAGGGTTGGTAGTTACTGGGTAAAACAGTGTTTTTCCATGACATAGAAAGTCAATGCTTCTGCTGTTTGGCTCAAGATTTTCAAATACCTTCAGTTTAATTTATGTTTTCAGCCACAAGCCATAACCCATAACCCAAAGTTCAAAGACCTACAGACAAAAAGTAACAATGCCTATTTCCATCTTCTCCAAAGTGTCTATTTGAAAAGTTGAAGGAAAGCCAGGATTGGCTCTTTGCTTTACAAAAGTAGGAGTTGCTCCTGAAGTGCCCAGGGAGCACACATTTGAAAACAGCTACATGCAACATAGCATGACACTGGGCTTGAAATCTCCCAACATACTGTTATTGGCCCTAGTCCTTATAGAAGCCATTTTGTAATCAGCTGCACTTCTATGGCAGCCATTTTGTGGTGGTACCTACAACCTGTTTTCAAAAATCCCATAGCGACCAAAGGTTTCACAAAGTTGGGGATCCCTGCTTTAAACCAAGTGTTCTCAATGTATTTAATAGAGGAACAAGATTCACTTTTAAGAATTTGTGAGTATAGACCATTATATTGTCAGCTATTATTTTAAACCAGGTTATTTTACAGGACACAGCTCTGTTCTTTAATTATTTCAAACCTGATTTAAAATTCTCATTTAAAAAGTCTGCTATTACATCATACATTTATATCTATCTAGCATGTGAATGAATCTAGCTTGTGAGCTTGGAGATCAAGTACTTTTGCCACATTCAATTCTACAATGTTAAAGAACTGTATTTGAATAACACATTATTTGAAGCACACACTGACTCCTTGTCTCTTTCTGAAACTGAGAAGAAAGATCTCTATATGAATACTTTCTCATTATTTTTGTCCCCCTGTTAAAGTAGGAGACAGGAAAACTTTCCTGACTATCCAGGAAATGCTAAGGAGAGTACTAGAGTGGTCAGAAGACTTTTTACCTTCCTCAATCTGTGACTCTAAACATTTTAGACATATGAACCCATTTACTTTCAAATTCTACAGCTGACAACTTCATCTTATAACAGAACCAGCTCTCTTTCCAAACATCCTTAAGTGACATTTTCTAAACAATAGTGATTATCATTTTGGAGATGCTGCCCTGGAGTAGTATCTAAAATGGAGTACTATTGTATCACAGTGCACATTTTCTCCCTGCAACAACAATAACAGTAGCAGCATTGTAAGCATTGTAAGGTCTCACAAGCAAATCCTACTTATGTCTATATTTTCTCCAACATACGCTGGAGATGGGGCTGCCAACTTCTAGATGGGGGCTGGAGTTCTCCTGAAATTACCACTGATAGCATTGAAGAACAGACTGTATGGTAAACCACAGTCTGGGAGAAATGGAATCCCCTTCCCAAGTACTGCCCCAAATCTGCAGGAACCCCCCAAGCCAGACCCGGCAGCCCTAGGTGCAGACCACACAAAACCAATCTGGTGATTCTGCTCTCATGCTAGAGTTGCTGCACTTGTGACCCATAACTCAAAGTGATTTCTCAGAAGATTGCTTTATTTCATTGAAATAAGTTACTGAAGTACTTTCGTACACATTTTCCACTCCAGACAGTATTAAGTTCTTAAATTCTAAGTTTAATAAATCACTGATTCAGGGCTCTTTTCCTTGGTTACTAAGGTAACCCTTGCTTGAAAGCCAGTCAAATCCAACTCTAGGGGGCGGTGCTCAGCTCCGTTTCCAAGCCGAAGAGCCAGCGTTGTCCAAAGACTTTTCCGTGGCCATGTGGCCAGCATGACTAAATGCCAAGATGCATGGAACACTGTTACCTTCCCACTGAAGCGGTACCTATTTATCTACTTGCAATTTCTTGCTTTCGAACTCCTAGGTTGGCAGGAGCTGGGACCAGAGACAGGAGCTCACTCCGTCATGCAGCACTTGGGTCTCGAACTGCTGAGCTACCGACCTTCCGGTCTGCAGCTAAGCATCTTAACAACTGAGCCACTGCGGCCCTTATTAAAGCTAGTAGTAATTAATTTAAAAATAGGGTTGCCTGCTCTGGGTTTTTATTTATTTTTTGTATTTGTAGCCTGCTCATCCTGAAAGCAGGCTCAGGGCAGGTCACATCATCTTTCAAGAATACAATAACATTTAAAAGCACAGTGTTATAGCTATTGGTGAATGTTCCAACCCATTAATGCAGATGGATATGGCCAGTTGCTGATAGATGGATGGCCAGCAGGTAGGAGACAGCAACCTCGGGGAGGCCATATATGGATGCCCACTGCCTCATCCAAAAGCCCGGCGGAACAGCTGCATCTTGCAGGCCCTGCGGAACTGAGTAAGATCCCACAGGGCCCTGATCTCGATGGGGAGCATGTCCCACCAGGTGGGGGCCAGGTTGGAAAATACCTGGAGATTTGGGGGGGTGGAACCTGAAGAGGGTGGGGTTTCGGGAGAGGAGGGGCCTCAGCAGGGTATAAGGCCATAAAGCAGCCATTTTCTACAGGCAAACTGCTCTTGGAGATCAACTGTAATAGCAGGAAATTCCCAGGTGAAACATAGAGGTTGGCAAACTGTAATAAAAACATTACTAGACAAGAATGACTTGGCAAACTATCTCCCAATCTCTAATTTGCCCTTCCCAGGCAAGATGATAAAGGAGCAGTTGTGGATCAGCGGCAGACCTTCCTGGATGGCTCATTGCCTCCAAACCCCTTTCAGCCTGAGCTACAGGATGGAGACTGTGCTGATGGCTTTTGTCAATGTTCTCCAGTTTGATGCAAACAAGGGCTGCTCTGACTAGATACTGAGATATGTGGAGACAGATTTATGGATTAAGGGACATGTTTTGGGTTTGTTTAAATCACTTTTTATAGGCAGTCCTCAGAAGTTTGCTGTGCAAGACCAGTCATCATCACTGATGTGAAGAAGAGAAGAGATTGGATTTATACTCCCCCTTCATTCAGAGTCTGAGTGTTTTACAATCTCCTTTCCCCTCCCCACAACAGACACCCTGTGGGGTAGGTGGGGCTGAGAGAGCTCTTTAAAGGACTGTTCTTGAGAGAACAGCTCTGAGAAAACTTGTGACTTTATTTATCCTAATTTATCCTAACCCCAGAGGGGGGAGTGGGAAAGGAGGGGCCAGACTAATAAGAGTCATTGTTGTCCTCAAACATAAGCCTGGCAGAACATCTCTGTTTTACAGGCTCTGTGGAACTGTACTAAGTCCTTCATGGCATGGATGCCACTAGGCAGAGAGTTCCACCAGGTCAACAAAAAGGCCCTGGCTCTGGTCAAGGACAGCTGGATACTTTGGGGGGCAGGGACCACCAGATTTTTCACTGCTGAGCGCAATGCTCTTTGGGGGGTATACCAGGAGAGGTGGGCCCATTGGTACCAGACCATTTAGGGTCTTAAAGGTTAATACCAAAACCTTGAACTTGATCCAGTATTCAACCTGGAGTTAGTGCAGCTGGCATAGCACTGGTTGGATATGTGCTGTTAATGAGGTTCTGGTGAGAACTCTGAACCAGTTGCAACTTCCGGATCAGCCTCAAGGGTAGCCCTGCATAGCGCAACTTACAGTTATCTAGCCTAGAGGCAGGTCTGTGGCCACAGTGGGGCACGTGGGGCACTTATTATTATTATTACATTATTATTACATTACATTTATATACCACTCCTTCCCGAAGGCTCGGAGCAGTTTACAGAGCATTCTACATTTCATCTAACTAGGGCCACAAATACAGGGAAGGGTGACTGCCTACCGGGCACCTGAGCAGCCGAGCTATTCCATGTTGTTTCATCCATGGAGGGATCTTCTGTCTCCAGGCAGTGTTTTTTCTCGGCGAGGTCTACTCTTTTCTTTGCAGCGACTCCTTCAGGCACGGTTCGTGCAGCGCGCAGCTGTGTGATGGCTGCAGCAGCCAGTCTCTGTTCTCATAGGCTCCGACCACGCTGCGTCATCTCATCACCGTGCCCTCCAGGCCAATCACCGTCTTGGGTCGCCCACTGCCTTTCGCCGTCAGCCGCTGCCATGTTCGCCAGATCTCCATACGCCATCCATCTCCATCGCTGCTTCTGCTGCACTCCAGTTCGTGGAGGGAGGAAGGTGCCCCCCCACTCCTAGGAGTGGGTACCCATTCATCTACTTGCCTGAAGGCTTTCGAACCGCTGGGTGGGCAGGAGCTAGGACGAGGACCGGGAGCTCACTCCGGCCGCGGTGAGACTCGAACAGCTATTAAGGCTGTTCAGTGATATGTTACTGCAGGCTTTTTACAGCCTGCGCCACCGTTCCCTCTTGGGGATGGGGCCCCGCCACAGACATGCCCTGCCCCATCCCAGGAGGATGCCAGACCCCCCCCCACCTCAGTTGTACCTCTCCCCTGCAGTGGGGGGTGGGAAGGCTGGGGAAGGAAAGGGAAGCCACCCTGCTGCTTCTGGTCAGTTTCACTCCTCCCAATCACCTGTTAGGTTTTACACCAGCTGGAGAGGTGTGAAACTGACCAGAAGTGGCAGAGTGGCTTCTCTTTCCTTCCCCAGCCTCCCCGTCACCATGGGGGGGATCCTGGGGGAGGAAAGAGAGAAAATGCATGCCTTCTCTCTCTTTCCTTCATTACCCCACACACTGTTGGGTAGCCTAATTAAGTTCCCCGCTCCACACTCCCCTGCCCCAGCACCCGGCCCCTGCCCCACCAGCCAAAAAGTTCTGGCTATGGGGCTGCCTAGAGGTGACTGTTGCATGGATTACTCAAGTCAAGTCAACCTTTATTGGCATATATCATTAGAACAAAGTCATTATAAAAGTATACAAGTAGGACACTGTATTACAAATACATTGAATAAAACTGTACTTGACGTGGCAGCATGGCGGATTGAAGGAGCCACTTTCTCAGTTATTTCAACAGAGGAATCATTCAAAAGTTTGTAAACTTTATAGGAATCTGAAAAACCCATCATGTTGGCCAATATAGATATTTAGAGCATATATTTAAATAAAAGTGACATCGCAACAAAACATGTAAGACCGTCTCAACACATCCAGTTCCACAAGGGCAATGTCTAGCCACATATGCTGTCTTATTGAGTCTGCCATATAGAATGGCAGATGGCATGGCATTGAATCTGGCTAAAGAGAAAGCTCTGCGTAGTTGTGCCGTTTGTAGGTAGGATAAATATAAAGCCATCCTACCTACAGTGAGAGGAATCACAAAGCTCAGAGGACAGCAGGTTTTCTTGGTGAGACTGTGTAACTCCTGATGCTCAATATCCAACAACCTCTGTTTGATCAACTGGAATGCACCTGCTGATGGGAGCATAGTCAGTGAATCCAAAAAAATACCCATGGCCTTAATTTTTTTCTCGATATATGTTAGCCAGTTTGACATGTTAGACTCTGAGAACATTTGGAATATGAGGCTCCCTGGGTCAGAATTATAATGTAGACATGGCCAATATTTAAACGTCATAAGCCATGCTCTGATTTCGACTGCATGGATTACTGTGGCCAGGTCTCGGCAAGACAAGAAGGGGGGCTGTTGCCTGACTTGGTGCAGCTGAAAGAATGCCAGTCTGGCAACGTTTGTGATCTGGGCCTCCATCAATAAGAAGGCATCCAGAATCATACTCAGGCTCTTGATGGTGGGTGTCAGTGTTAGTTGCACACCCTCCAGAGCCAGGGGTTTGCACCCCACTCCTGAACAAACAAACAAAAATAGCCACAGAACCTCCATCTTGGATGGATCCAGTCTCAGCTGGCTCTGCTTCAACCAACCACAGCCTCCAACCCTTCAGCCAAATTATCTGGAGCACTGTCCAGCCAGCCATCCACCAGCAGCTATAGCTGGGTGTCACCAGCATACTGATGACAACCCAGCCTGAAACTCCATACCATCTGGACAAGGGGGCACATGTAGAAGTTAAACAACATTGGGGAGAGGACTGCCCCAAGGGACTCCACAAACCAAGGGGTGTTGTGGTGACATCCTCTCCCCTAGTACCTCTGTCCCTGACCTTGGAGAAATGAGGTAAGCCACTTCAAGGCCACCCTGTGGACTCCTATGTCAGTGAGGCGGTAGGTCAACAAATCATGGTAGACTGTGCTGAACACTGCTGTCAGATCAAGCAATAACAGCAGCACCAAGCTGCCTTGATCCAGCTGTCTGTGAAGATCGTTCCTGAGAATGACCAGTGCAGTTTCTGTCCCAAGGCCATGGCAGAAGCCGGACTGGAATGGATCCAAGGCCGATGTATCCTCCAGGAAGTTCTAGAGCTGCTCCACTGCTGCTCTCTCAATTACCTTGCCCAGAAACAAAAGATTTGAGACTGGGCAGTAATTGCAAGGATCAGTAGGCTCCAACAATGGCTTCTTTAAGAGTGGTATCACCATCACCTCTTTTAATTCCCCTGGGTAGACCCCTGGTGTAAGGGACAGATTGATAATGTCTACCAAGGGGCCCCGTATTCCATTGCCACCAGCTTTCACCAGCCACAATGGACATGGGTATAAGAGGCAGGTGGTCAGCTTAGCAGCACCCAGAATTCTGTCAACACTGGCCCAAGAGAGTTGACATTGTGGAATGACAAGACTTTATCTGTGAAAAAGCTTGCAAAGCCCTCGCAGCTAGTAGCAAAATTTCTGATCTTTTGTGTTCTTTCATCAAGAGAACTTAAAGACCTAATTATCCTGAACAACTGAGCTAGGCGAGAGCTAGTGGATGCAATGGAAACAGCATAAAATTCTATTTTTGCTGTCTTCACCACCATCTCATAGAACTTCATAAACATTCTATAGGATGTTCTTGCAGCTTTGTTATGAGACCATCACCAAATTTGCTGTAGTTTAAGTTCCCACTTCATCCCCCTAAACTCCATGGTGTACCATGCGGATAGTTTGGGACGGGAGCAAAGAGGTCATCAGGGAGCAATTTCATCAATGACTTCAGAGAGATGGGTATTTCAATCCTGTATCAGCTCACCTAATGAATCGCCAGAAGGCATCGGATCCCACAGAGCATTCTGGAACCCAATTTGGTCCATTAGACTCTGCGGACTAGCATAAATGTTTTTGAATTATTGTACATATAATTTTCAATGTTTTTAATGTTCAAATGTTTTATGTTCACTGCCCTGGGGACCCTATTTGGGTAAAAAGGTGGCATAGAAATGTTTTTATTTCCCCCTTTGCTCAGGCTGACCAGAAGAATAAATGCTTTGAAGCTTTGCTGGAAAACTAGGAGGGTAGGAGCCCCCCACCTTCTGGAAAGGTTTCCCAGGAGGACAGCTAATGAAAAAGCTTGAGTTCAGACTGTTGTTGAATGTGCCTTAGGGTAACCGGGAGTGGGTGGGTAACTGGCGGCAGTAAACCTTGGAAGAACAGAGTGGCAGCATGCAGGTGGCCCTTCAAATATGTACACCCAAGTAATGAAGAACTTTAAAGGTGAGCACCAACACCTTGAATGAGAGTCAGAAACTAACTCGAAACCAGTGAAAGGATGTTAGAATAAGTGACATAGTTCTACCAGCTAGCTCCAGATAACAACAGGCTGGTGCATTTTTCACCAGCTGCAATCATCTTTAAGAACAGCCCCACATATAGCATATTACCTTTAGATTATTGAAATATGGATCAACATGGCCAAATCAGGCATCTGCAATTAAAGAGCCAACTTCCTAGCTAGATATAGCTGGGGGGAAAGCATGGGCATCTGTCTCTCTAATGAAGAACAGGCTTCAGAAAGACTTCTAAGCTCTTAACAGCATCTTTCAGCAAAAGCTGCATACCATCAGTTGTACGCAGAAAAATTCCAATCAAAGCAGTATCTCTTCCAGCCAGCATCACCTCCATCTTATCTGTATTCACCTTCAGTTTGTTCTCCCTCAACCACTTGACCATCACATTCACTATTACGATCAAGTAAATGTAATTGTTAAAATAGCACTACACAGGAATGTAGTGGCTCCCTGGGCCCATTTAAAAACGCAGCCAACAATCAGTCATCATCATCATCACTATTAAAAACACTTTTTCAGATTACAAAACATTTTCCTAGCCTCAGGGACAAAAGCGTCAAAGTAAGTAACAAGATTGGTAATCCCTGATGAGGAAACTGATAGCTGATAAGGTGTTCATGGCACAACCCAAAGGAGAATAATAGGTTTATGTTTAGGCATGATAAGCAGACAGGCAGCGAACCTTTAATGGCCACAGAATACAATGTGCTCCTGAAGACTGCAGTATTTGCAGAATTTGGAACTGGAGTTGGGATTCGAGTCAGTGCTCAGAGAAATTCAATTTGCTGTCATTTAAGCTGTCTAATGCTAGGCCAATTTGCTTAATCACTTCTTTAAATGTTGGTGGAAAGAGAAACAATGTCAAGCCATTAACAGCTTTTTAAAGTCTCCCTTTAAATGAGAAAAGTAGTGCAAACAAGACGAAAAAGGGTGTTGCTAGATTTGCACAAGTAGCTCATGTCGGTAATTCTTTTATTAATCAGTTTCCAGGCCATATTTACAGTCCTGTTAAAATGATAGTAACACTTCATTTGTATAACATCATTGCAAAACTGACTTATCCACCCCTTCCAGAACCAAGGCAAGAAATAAAGTGGCAAACAAGTTTTACCTTGAACTACTGATTAAAGAAACATTTTCATTATTTTTCTGAAGAAATTTTTACAATACTTTGATTCTGCAGAGTTGCTATATTTGACTACCATAGATACCTGTCCATGTAAAAGAAGGTAAGAAATATTTGTGGTTTCTTTGTATCTAGAATATACATTTACAAGGAGTCTGCAGTGCCCAAACAGTACTGCACCAATACAGTGTCATTTTATATTGGATATACTAAAATGCATTCATTTTGTGCTGTATGAGATATGTAAAATATAAACTATACAACACTGCAGTATTTGCTTTAAAGTTTACCAAAATCAACAATGGAGTCTCTACAATTAGTAAATGAAGACAATGGAATCTCTTTTTCTCTGAAAACCATTTTATAGTGTGCTTCAAAGCAGTTGATCTGTAAACACTTAAGTAAAAAATGCCCCAGAAATAGCTTCTTGGGACACTGAGATACAAAACACATCTGAAACAGTGCCTAAGTACTACAAAAAATTCATTACCTATTTCAAATCAATAACTCTACATTGAGGGCCACAGCTTCTCATTTGGACTGATTTATCTATCAATTTGACCACTTTCAGCACAGATGTTATAGCTAAGGCTGAAGAACATGCAATGCTACCCCCAGATTAATGTACTCAAATCTCTCCTCTCTCACTGCATCTACACCACGTGAAGCATTTTGTTAGAAACACCAGCTCCACAGTAACATGAAGAAAAAGTTGCATCTTACCTCAGAATAACACAAACAAAATATTTACCAAATTTTCCTTTCCCCACCCCTAAAAGAAATTCCAGAATCAACACAGACTCTTAGGCCACCCCTCAAGGTAATTTTGTTGTGGCCACAAACTCAGATACTCACTTTCAGAAATAGTTTAGGTGTATATTAACAAAGTATCCAAACCATCTGTCCAGAAGTAAGCAGGACATGGTTCTATGATCCTTTTATACAAAGATGTAAGGATAGAACAATGGTCTTCAAATGTTATAGCTTCAGGAAACCATTTCCACACTGACTAGCTTGCCAAGAAAAGTCTTGTGCATCTGCCATGGAACATCTGCATGCTCTAAAAGATTTGGGGACTTGTGCTGAGCCTCACTCTCACTCAGCAGGAGCAGACACTGTACACTAGAAACTCTCAACATTCCTCTGTGGATACATAATGCAGGAGATCAGTAATAGTGGGCAAGCTGTCATTCTGGGAAGCTTGTTCAGCATTATCAATTATTGCATTAGGAACCTATGCTAATAAAAGGGAAAGCAAAGATTCTTGGAACACAGTTTTTTTAAAAAACTTGTATAGAATGGTGTGTGTGTGTGTGTGTGTGTGTGTGTGTGAGAGAGAGAGAGAGAGAGAGAGAGAGAGAGAGAGAGAGAGAGAGAGAGATTGAGATTTGAGGACTAATAAGTCTACCCTTTTTTAGTTGCACATCTAGATGCACACACTAACCTTCCTTGATTTTTATATGACCAGTGCCTACACAGATACAAAACCAATAAATTATTGGAAATATTTACTCATTCAAAGCAAGAGTAACTTATCTCTTTGACACAATCCTACTACCTGGATTTTAGATGTGTATACACTCTCACCCAGCAAGAACTTTCCCCAGAAATAAATCAAACCCACCGGGGAAAAAATCCAAAGAAATCCTCACATTTCTCAACCCTCTCAATTGTCATATGAAGCATCGTATATACTCTTTTGAGCAGTAAAATTGGAAAGAATCAAAAACAAGGGAAAACCTCACCGACACGGCAAAATCTCTTCAATATAGTAAATAACAAAAACTAAAAATTAGACAGAAATACATCACAAGATATCAGTTTCAAACTCCATATCTGAAAGGTAGGTATATTTAACATTCCATTCAGCAAGAGCGCCTCTCAGATGATGTTTACTATCTTGAGATATCAGTAAATCAGAAACCTTCATCAGGGCAAAAGCATATGCATGAACTTCATTCCTCTTAACTTCTCCTCCACACAGGATGAAGAACTTCATATCTCAAATCAAACTAAGGCACTTACTGTGCGAGCACCACTTGGGGACAAGGCTCCATTGGGCAAGTAGGGGCTTCCTAGCTCTGGAATCATCAAGAAGGGATAACTTGGATAAGGAGTCCCTTTAAAAAAACTTCCATCCTGCTGTCTTCTGATTGCTAGAGAAGAGGGGGAAAGCAACATTTAGCTAGAGGTACTCTAAGGCTGCAAAGCTACAAAAACCCACAAGTTAAATATGTAAAAGAATTTGAAGGACTGAAAAGAAGTAGTAGTGACTTTCTTTAATGATGAGCAGGGTTTAAGAGAATAACTAGAATTAAAGGCAGAGAGTAAAGGCAAAACTAATGGTGTGTTTTGCTAAGCGTTTAAAGCTGCACATGAGTGTCATTTACCTATTTCCCACCAACACATTCTTTGACCTAAGCACCACTGAATTTATTTACAAATGCCCATGCAGGAAGACTTTTTTACACAGATAATGGGGCTGTATGGTAAAAAAAATTGTTCAGAAAGATACTTTGATAAAGGGAAAGGGAATGTGGACTCTACTACTGTGCATAGTCTGTACTGTCTGTTCCTATATGATCCTACTACATAATTTCTGTATCATTTAATGTACCATGTTTATACTGATGATCTGTTTCAGCTCTGTTTCAGACATCTGTAACCTAAATCCTATTATATTGTTTATTGGATGTCACATCCTGTGGATTATATTGATTTACATGGTATAACTCACCTTGGGTTTCAGTAAGAAAAATGGTCCATAAATAACTTAAATAAATATGTGACATTTTGTATTTTAAAAAACACCCAATGTGGCATAACACATTTCTACACCTGAAAACACATAAAGTGGTAGTGGTACAACCTAAACCTTTGTATTAGAAACATGTCCTACAGAGTTCAGTGGGACTTCTGACCAAGTGTACATAGACTCATAGCCTTTTACCACACTTCTAAACATGTACAACAAACTTGGTAAGAGCTGGTGCCTGCGGCCAATAAACACTACCTCAAAAGCACTTCTTTTTTCTCCTATAATACCATAAATTATAATACAGGCCTTGTAGACAGGCATGCTGCTAAAAAAAATTGATAGCTAGTAACTTTTGTGGACATATTTGCCAGCTGACCTATATGAATGCAGTGAGACAGACATGTTTAGAAGTATGGATTAAGAACATATACATGATTATACAATAGTACTTCAAATTAATTTTCAATAAGAACTGCCATCTTATGTGTTCCACAAGCACACATATCAACATTGATACAAACACTATTTCATAAGCATGCAGTTAAAAGGATATCCAAACACAGTACTTGGAAAAGTAAATAAATAGGCTACAGTTCTAAAAAAGGCTTACCATGGGACCAATTCCCCTTGAACTGCCTTTGATTGTACCTAGGGGTACTGAAATCCTCCAATTTCAGTGCTCTAGCAGAGCCCAATTCTGTCTAAAAGAGGAGAACACACTCTGCAGCTGACGGAGAACCATGTTTGCACTTACCATCAACCAAAAGAACCACAGTTACTTCCAACCCTGGCATAAATAAGAACTGAAGCTCAGGGAAGCTTGCAGCTTACCCATTCCTCAGATGGCAGCTGTTTCAAGATGGGAACCAACTGCCAACCACAAGCCCCACTGGGCAAGGACTGTGCCTACTTTCTTGAAGGACAGAACAAGTACCACAACAGGGAACAGTGGATCAGAACAGACACCAGTGACATGTTAAAGAGCCACATGTATGTCCTAAGCCACTGTGTGAATATGACTGGTCTAAACTATTTATTTTATTTAAATAGTTATACCCCACCTTATCTCCACAAACTTAACGTGGCTAACAAAAACAGCAACAGCTGCAGGACCCAGACACCATAATTATCTTGTGGCACTTTAAGGACTCACAGATAAGTGTGGCATTAACTTCTATGGACTAGAGCTCACTTTGTCAGATGATTACATGGGATGTAATCAAGAAAAAGGGTAGTCTTTAAGAATACCACACAACTTGCTTTGGTTTTGCTGTAACTGTGACTTTTCCCAGGATTCCAGAATTTATTGAAAGTAAAACTTTGAAATAAGAAAACCTGCAGTGTGACCCTATGCATATTTACTCACAGGTAAGCTCCAAGCTCAATGGAAACTACCAGTAGGGTAGCACAGAATCACAGCCTCAGCTGGGGTAACACCATCCAGCACTAAGTCAGCTGCACTGATTTGCAGTTCCAACCAGCCTAAACCAGACAAACTTCTTCTCTACACTTGCCAGGATCAGGGCCAAAAGGGGGCAGCAGCAAGCCAAAAAGAAGAGACAGAAGGGTGTATGGAAACTCCTCATCCCAGGAAAGTGAAGGGGAAACCGGCAGCTCCAGGAAACACCCAGTATGAAGAAGATGGTAAAATCTCCCCCCCCTTTCCCCCTCTTCTTCTTAGCTGCCACTGTCTGCTCAATTTCTGAGGTAAGAAGAGTAATCTTTACCTTCAGCTGGAGACTCCCGCGGCTTCTGGAAGTTTTCCCGTGTTTGCTGAGATGGCCTCTCTGCCTATATAAGTGAGGGGAAAGACACAAAGAAAAGGAGGGGGATGAAGTGACTGAAAAACACCCCACTCCCCATACCAAGCTGTCCTCCTCTAGCCCCCCCACCCCCGCCATCACTTTCTCTTCCTTTGCTTA
>NW_015171527.1:586045-586495 GCF_001447785.1 Gekko japonicus | reverse complement strand
GCTCGTCCGGGGCGCCCAAGTCGTCGCCGCCGCCCGCCCCGCTGCCGCTACTGCTGCCGCCGCCGGGCGACTGTAGCTGAGGCATGGTGCGGCGGGGTCCCGTGGCGGAGGCGGCCAGGACAGGAGGCCGCTCCCCACACCCCCCCGCCTGCCTCAGCCCGGCCTCCCGCCTCAGCCCCGTCCTGCCGCCGCCGCCGCCGCCCAAACAAAGTTTTGACACTCGGGAGAGCGAGCGAGAGAAAGGGAAGGGGGTGAGGGGAGGCGCCGCCGCCGCCGCCGCAGCAACAGCAGCCCTGGGAAGGAGAAAGGCGCCACGGAGCTTCCTCAGCGGAGAGGGACGGGAATGCCGGAGCGGGATAGGCGGGAAAGAAGGAGCAGAGATCGAGCGAGAGAGCGGCCGGGAGAGAGAGAGAGAGAGGAGAAGGGCGAGGAGGGAGAGGACGGGAGAGA
>NW_015171527.1:534861-586025 GCF_001447785.1 Gekko japonicus | reverse complement strand
GAGGAGGGAGACGGGAGGGGGGAGGAGCTCCCGCTGCAAAATGACACCCTGGCCCGTGGGGGAGGGGAGGGGAGGGGAGGGGAACGCCCCCCCCCGCCGCCGCAAACAGGGACACCCCTCCTCCTCCTCCCCCCACGGGCCAGGGGGGAAGGGAAGAGGCACGACCCCCTCCCCAGCTAGGCTTCCTGTGGCCTGTTTCTCTCTCCCCCCCCCCTCTCACGCGCGCGCACCTCAAGTGCAAACCCCTCCCCACATTTCCCAAATGGAAAACAGGGACACGCTTGTGTGAGTGAGTGAGTGTGTGTGCGTGCTCTGCTCAGCCTCTCACAGCTGTGGCCGCGGCTGGAAGGGATTCGGGTCCCCCTCCCTCCTCCTCCTCCCGCCGCCACAATTCAAGGCTGTTCTAGGGAGTGGGGGGGGGGGGTTATGGAAGTTTTAACTTTTGTAAAGACTTCTTCTCTTAAAATAAAAGAAACGCCACTTTCTTCCCGGGGTGCACTCTTCTCTCTCTCAACTTTCCTGCTCGGACGCGCATTCCCATGGAGTTCGACGGGCCTTACTTCTCGGTAAATTGAGCGTAAAGGCTGCAGTCCTAAACGGAGTTACGCCCCGAGTTACCCACGGGCTGCAGAAAGGTGTGAGCCTGTTTAGGATTGCGCTGCTGCCAGCTCGGTAAACTGCGCACAAAGTTTGTAGCGAACAAGCCTGAACAGGAGGAGTCTTTGTCGCACTTTCAAGACTGAACGAAAGTTTTTTTTTTTTAATTATTATTGCCGCATAAGCATTTGTGCGCTGCAACACGCCGCCTCTTCGGATCTACGGGGTTTGAAAAATATTCCCCAGATGGGGGCTTGATCCGAAGGGGGCTTCTCTAGTCCAGAAAAGTTTGTGCCGGAATAAAATCTCGAGCCCTTTAAGGTGCCATGAGACTCCTGTTGATTCGTGCTGCAACTGACTAAGACGGCTGCCCCATGGAGGCAACACGCCTGTGCGTGTTTACTCGGAAAGTAAAGCCCACGGAGTCTGCTCTTAGCCCTAAGTAAATGTGGTTAAGACTTGACAGTGGGACCCAACTGGGGAAATTCTTTTCAGATCAGCATGCACAAGATTGAGCTGTTAATCTATCTGGGGATCTGGTCGTACTTGCTGTAACTCAAAACGCTTTTGTCGATTTTGACTAACTAGGAACGAGGAGGGGGAGGGGGGGAGCCAGGCGCTGACGTTTTGTGTCCATTTACATGCCTGCGCGTGAGGATCCAGAGGCATCCCCCGCTACGCCTCCCTGCAGAAATTTAACTCCTAGAGGCCCGCACCAGTGAAACAACAAGAGTTTTGTTGCAAGCTTTCTGCGCGCACTAACAAGATATCTTTAAAAGATACGTGCACACATTTCCCAAGCGGCAAAATGCAGGCATAGTTTACTTGGAGCAGATACCAGAAAATAGAAACAGCTGGAGATTATGCAAGTGTTTTGTCTCCTTCCCCTCCCATTTTCCTCAGTTGACTACTTTCCTTTCTATCTTGATTTATCTTCTCCCTTTACTTTCGGTCTTGTGTCTCTGCCAAGTTTATCTTTTCTATCCTTTGCATATGTAGGTGTGTGTGGTATGTCTCCACTAATTCGTGAGCAGCACCCATGATTTTTATCCCAACTTTCTCCCCTACAGCTTCTTCAAATGAACTCCAATTCCATGCCACACCTCCACGGTGTCCACACCCGGTTTGGCTGCTATTCCTCACCAGGCGTCCTTCCTTTTCCTGCACAGTTCCCCCTTTCCTGAATAGCCCCAGCTCAGTTCCTTCCACTTCTCTTGCCATTCCTTTCACCCTGCTATTTTGACAGGTTTTTAAAAACTGTTGTGTTTCACATCCATAGGACACATTTGAGAGACTAGGCTCTGCTACATTAACATGGAGCCAGTGTTTAGACTGATACTCCTTATAGACTTGTGAATCTTGAACTACCAATGGAAATGAACACAGTACTAGTGCAGGGCTGATGTTTCAGGAGGGGTTTGTCACGGGGGTGGGTGGTTTGTAAAGTGGTTAAAGCAATGTGACTCCCACCAACGTTTTTTTGAAGTTGCACTGATTTCTAACCTTCCTGTAGCTTTCTGGATCCACATGCCAAATAATTACACACTATTTTCCTTCTCTGCAACAGAAAACACAGAAATATCACATCACTTAACACAGAATGAGTTTATAATTTTTTCATGTTTAGCATTAGAAATATATAGCATAACTGAGCAAGACTTTTTTTAAGGTCACTGTGCACATTATGCAGAAGCAAACCAAATTTGCCACTGAGCTTCCCAGAACCTCCTCTTTCTGCTCACCTTATTTCTGCTCCTTCCTGCTGTCGCAACCCACCTGTGAGAGTCATCCATTTTGGGGTTCCAACACATAGTTGAGAATCACTGTTCTAGAATAAGGGAGGCCTGGGGTCAGATCCCCAATAACCATGAAACCCACTGGATATCCTAACCAATCTAACCTACCTTCAGTGGAGAAAGAGAGAACTGCTCTGTGCAACATGAAGGAGGGACATAATAAAAATGTGATAGAGTTTAATTCAGCTATTGCTGCAAGATCTGGGAGAAAGTAATTAAGGATCCAGGAAGTGGAATGACTACTGTCTGAAAACAAATAATTGGATAATGAGTAATTGCATCTTCCATCTCAATTAACAGGACACTTTTTTCTTTCAGCATATGATGTACAGTGGAAGTAAACTGGGAAAAATGTGTCTAGTGATGAAGTGAAGAGTTAACACATAAGGCTCACAAGGAGCAATAATGGGGATGGAGTCAAGAGTTCCAAACAGATACACAGCCTATGGCTCAAAGCCTGAAAACATGTGAGTACTACCAATGTCCCTTACAGTGAATGTTCACACAATAGCAACTGCTTTCCCTCTAATAGCATTGTAAAAAAATTACACACATTGCATTTTTGTTGTTGTTGTTGTTCAGTCGCACAGTCAAGTCTGACTCTTCGCGACCCCATGGACCAGATCACGCCAGGCCTTCCGGTCTTCCGCCGTCCTCTGAAGTTTGCTCATTGCATTTACACATTGCATTTACAGAATATCTTTATCATAAGTCAAATACCATTGTATCTTGGGTATAGAAAAAAATCCCACAAAACTGTTTTTTAATATGTTGTCGAAGGCTTTCACGGCCAGAGTTTAATGACACAGAGAGTACTCCCATCTTTCTGTGTTATACCTCTGAGGATGCCAGTCTCAGCTGCTGGCAAAGCTCAGGTACTGCAATGCCAGGACCACAGCCATACAGTCCGGAAAATCTATAACAACTAATAAAAACTGTTTTTGTTTGTGGTAGCAGAAATTATTGTGTGAAACACCCAGAGCTTGAAACACACTTTGACATGAAGCAGAATGTTTCTTTTGTGTAGATCTACTCCTCTCCTTTTGCATACGGAATAACTCCAATGAGCATAGTTCTTTACAAATCTATACATTAAAGTGGGACACAAGGGGTTACGAGGCACACTACGGGAGATTATCAACAAGTCCCTCTTGGAGGGACAGTTCCCGAGTGCGCTCAAGGAGGTGATGGTCCACCCACTCTTAAAAAAAACATATTTGGACCCAGCCGAATTGGCTAACTATCAGCTGGTGTCTAACTTGCCATATTTGGGCAAACTTATTGAGAGGGCGGTGGCATTACAGCTACAGAGCTTTCTGGAGGACGCTTCAGTCTTAGATCCCTTCCAGTCCAGTTTTCACCCTGGTCGCCCTGACTGACGATCTCCGAAGGCATCTGGATCGAGGAGGTGTGGCGTCACTGCTGTTGTTAGATCTGTCGGCCGCGTTCAATACGGTCGACCATCAGCTGCTGACCCACCGCCTCGCCGATGTGGAGATTCAGGGACTTGCCCTTCAATGGTTTGCCTCTTTCCCACAAGGTCGGGGACAAAGGGTGGCCGTCGGGGACTGCCGATCCCATAGGTACCCCCTTGATTGCGGGGTGCCTCAGGGTGCGGTGTTGTCCCCGATGCTATTTAACATTTATATGTGCCCCCTTGCCCAGATTGCTTGGAGCTATGGGCTTGGGTGCCATCAGTATGCAGATGACACCCAGCTCTGATGCTGGGTGGCCAGACGGACTCGAGTCCCAATGACCTTCACCAGGGATTGGAGGCCATGGCTGGTTGGCTCCGGCTGAGCCAATTGAAACTAAACCCGGCAAAGACAGAGGTCCTGGGCCTGAGTCGGACCGGTGTGGGGTTAGGGCTCCCTCTCCCGACCTTCAACGGGGTGCCTTTGGTACCAGCTTCTAGGGTCAGGAGTTTGGGGGTGCTCCTGGACTCCACATTAACAATGGAGGCCCAGGTGGCAGCCACTGTCAAGTCAGCCTTTTACCACCTTCCGTTGGCACGGCAGTTGGTCCCCTACCTTGACCACAATGACCTGGCCACAGTGATCCATGCGACGGTCACCTCGAGGCTAGACTACTGCAACGCTCTCTACATGGGGCTCAGGTGGGTTTTTCTTTTTTTTTTTTTTTTAAGAACCTGACTTTTACTTTGATGCTGTCATTTTGTACTGTTGGTTATCTGCTAACTTTTTAAAACTCTGTATTAGTATTCTAGTGTAAAAGAGGCATATAAACGTATTAAATGAAAGTACACACAAACTGGGAGGAGCCCCAAGGATACCAAACTAGCTGTGACCAGGGCCAGGGCTTTTTCGGTGGCGGCTCCTACCTGGTGGAACGAGCTCCCAGGGGAGATCCGGGCCCTGCGGGACCTTGTGCAGTTCCGCAGGGTCTGCAAAACGGAGCTCTTCCGCCAGGCTTTTGAGTAGGATCCGCCGCCCTACTATACCATCACCGTCAAGACATCTTAATGGATGCATCAACGAGGCCCGAGGAAGAACCTAAAAATTACAGAAGATCTGATAAGCCGTCGCCACTGGACATGCACACCGTGGGAGCACCATCTGGAGCTGCGGTGATACCACCTTGGATCTAGGATACTAGTAATTGGATAGAGTACTGTGGTTTTAGTGTTGGATGTTTAGTTATGTTTTTAATATGTTTTTATCTATGGCAAGGCTAATGACCTTGCCTCTGTTAGCCGCCCTGAGCCCACTGGGGAGGACGGGATACAAATGTAAAAAAAATAAATAAACTTATATATGCTTTCCTGCATTTTAAATTTAATGAAAAAAATAAATCATCCAAAATTAATAATTTCTAACATTTTTTATACTTGGGGTATTTTTCCTGGGGAGGTAAATATCCTCCATGTTGTCAGAAAGGGTCTTCAGATTATCATGCTGTAGTTCTCCAGAGCACTTAGAAGCAGTTCCCGACCCCGGATCAGAGTTTTCTGGATGAACTCCTGGGGTATTTTTTAACCCCAAAACAGTCCATGATCTGGGATAAAAAGATTTTTACCCCAATGTCAAAATGCATAGATTTTTGACATTTTGGTGTAGGGTACTTATAGAAAGTAAACTGTAAGTGAGGAGTAGGGAAATATACCCCAAAGTGATGCACCAGGGTTTTAACAGCTATAAAACAATAGTAGTGTATCTTTGTGCAATTCATTAAACTTGAGAAAATATATACTTTAGGGATCTGAAGCTTTCAAAAAATATCTTCCACTTAGAAAATACGTACAGCCCATTACAATGCATGATGTATTACTCAGAAGTAAGTCCTATTGAGATGATGAGCACCAGATTGCTGCAGTATTTATTTTGCTTCTTTTAGTTTTCATTAAAACTTAAAATATAGAAAATAACTCCTTGGAAGGGTTTTCATATCTAAATTAGACTAAAGAAGTATGTGTTTTCAGCATGATATTCATTACACATTTGGATACTTGCACATATTATTTATCTAAAATATGTAAGTACTGCTTTCTTTGATTAAAAACACTCAGGGTGCTTTACACATGTTGCCTTTGTTTGGGTTCTGTCTGGCAGGCCTTACTTCACACAGGCAAAATATTTGCCCTTGACAAACAGGATACCCAACGTCTACTAGAGCTATCCATTCAAACTGTTCTATGAATGATTTATCAAGCAAGTTTGATGATCATCATTTGACCAAGTGAGTGGAAAAGAACTGTTTGCATGAGCACATGTTGAACAACGATGCAGGTACATGAAGTTGCACTCATACAAACTGTATCATGTGGCCATACATAATACTATATTCACTGAATGCCAAAGGTTCATTTTTTATTACGGCTTAGAAACTGGTCATCAGCCATCCTCCTGAATTCATGTGTGAGTCTACCTCAGCTGCTTAATTGAAATTAAGTAGCCTAAGAATGAGCCTCTCCAGTGTTTCATTGAATGTATACATTTATGCCCCTGGGCTACATTGGAGAATTTTTATACTTTGTCACAGGCTTATTTTAGTCTGTCTGTAGACTGCTACATAATGACCTTTTAAAACTAAAGAACACTGAAGCTTGCAAACAAGATTTTAGTATTTTTTTCCAGGCGTGAAACTAGCACAGTGTCCAGGACCAACAGCGTCCTAACAGGCAGAAGTTACACAAATGTATTTTAGTTTTTCACACACTAGGTAACCTTTGGCATGCCAAAACAAGGGCCATTGTGTTGTCAATGTCAGGGGCTGGCCAACTTTTGCTTTAAATGTTTGTATGCTGCTTCCCCAAGAGTTCAGGTTGGCATACAAACATAAACACAAAATACCTAAAAATCAGAATGGCAAAAGCAACGCAACCACCAAACAGCATACAACATCCCGTGTAATATCAAACATTTAGAAAGCAATCCTATACTCAAAAGTCTACTCAGGTCTATTCAATGGAGGCAAGTGTTCTCAGGATTACACTCTTACATTAATTTCAATAGGCTTAGACTGTTGTAACTCTCTTTAGGATTGCATTGTTAGTCAGCTAAGCCAAAGGCCGGTCAAAAGAGAGATCACAGTTTCTGAATAAGGAAGGGGAACAGGAATTGCTAGCTTTTACCATACCAAACTGTGCAGACATATTAAATATTATAATGTTTCTTCATTAATAATAGAGTACAATTAGTTTAAGGGGCCACGGTGGCTCAGAGGTTAAGACGCTGAGTTGCAGACCAGAAGGTCTGTAGCTCGGCAGTTCGAGGTGCCGCATGATGGAGTGAGCTCCCATCTCTGGCCCTAGTTCCTGCCAGCCTAGAAGTCCAAAAGCAAGAAATTGCAAGAAGTTCAAAAGCAAGGAATTGCAAGTAAATAGGTACCACTTCGGTGGGAAGGGAACAGCGTTCCGTGCACCTCAGCACTTAGTCATGCCAGCCACATGACCACGAAGAAGTCTTCGGACAGTGCTGGCTCTTTGGCTTGGAAACAGAGATGAGCACTGCCCCCTAGGGTTGGATTCAACTGGCTTTCGAGCAAGGGAAACCTTTACCTTTTTTTTACAATTAGTTTAATGTTTTATTTGCTCAGTGATGCTCATAAGACATATGCTTCATGTACCCAACATACTGAAAGAGCACTCTAAGCAAGTCTAAGTATCTCACAGGTTTATTAAATGGGGGCTTACTTATAGGAAAGTGTTCTTAGGGTTGTACTGTAGATGCCAAGTGTTCAAACATACATCACTACCCTCTGGTGGCCAAACCCTGCTTACCATTGTAGTCTAAAACAAAACAAAACACCCCAGTTCACCAGATCAGATTAATAGGACTTAATAGGAATAGGAAATTAATTTACAATGAGTGTTACCATGCTGTAAAGACAAACACAGACTTGGTTTATCTCCATTTAATCCTTTCCATTAACTTCTCTTTCCATGGACTTCTCCGGGACTTTCTGCTGGATTGTTGCACCTTTCGCCCTTAAATGCCACTACTATAAATATCAGTCCTTTTGACTTCCCTGACCTGAAATGAGTGAATTTCCATCTTACCTGCATAGGAACAGAAAGCATCAGTCAAATAACTGGTAAGAATAAGTTTAAAAACATAATTTTTTAATAATAAGGAAATGCTGTAATATTGTCAGATTAGTTAAAAACAAGACTGCGCCTTAGCTTAAAACAAAACAAAACCTCAAAATTTTGAATCTGTTCCTTGACATCTCAGTGCCTTTCCACATTTTTAGCCTATCACATGATGAACATTTATGCCTGGTTCTGTCAGGCAGATTTCAAAACCTACCCTATGTCTAAGAAATTATAATCACTAAAAGAAAAAGTCCTGCTGCTTCCCAATAATACAGTTCATTAGTCCCAAAGTAGATGGCAGTATTAGAAGACAGAATAAATGCCATAAGAATTTACCCAATGGGTATGCCTGTAGTAGTAGTTTTTTAAAGGTAAAGGTAAAGGTTCCCTTGCTCGAAAGCTAGTCGGATCTGACTCTAGGGTTGCGGTGCTCATCGCCGTTTCAAAGCCGAAGAGCCAGCGCTGTCCAAAGACGTTTCCGTGGTCATGTGGCGACATGACTAAACACCAAGGCGCACGGAATGCTGTTACCTTCCCACCGAAGTGGTACCTATTTATCTACTTGCAATTTCTTCCTTTTGAACTGCTAGGTTGGCAGGAGCTGGAACTAGAGATGGGAGCTCACTCCATCATGCGGCCCCCGGGTCTCGAACTGCTGAATTACTGACCTTCCACAGCCTGCAGTTCAGCGTCTTACCCACTTGAGCCACCGCAGCTCAAGTTTTTTACAGTGGGTCAATACTGTGTCATATTCATAAGTTGTGTTCTGACATATTTGCACTGAATCTAACTTTCAGCATAGTGGATTATGGGAACCTGCATAGGTACATCAAGCTCTGCAGTTGCCATACTATAGTTACATATTTGAAGGGGGGGGATGAAGCCTTCATGTTTTGTCTTACTATGCAAAAATAATAATAATCAGGAATTCTCCATATCGGTGTTGTTACCAGTTCTCTATTAATTCGGAAGGTGCATTTTATGATTTTCTGCTTCCTCCTTGATGAAAAAAAAATCACCTTTGGTCCACAGTAAGAAGTATGACTACTAGTCAGACAACTTGTCAGAGACTTGGGTGGGGGATCAGAGGACTTGGGTGGGGAATGATGGAAACCAAGCATATTCCTTCACTCCTTAGACATCACCATGTAGGTGAAGCTATAAAAGAATGTCAGAGGACAAGGGGCTTCTTGTAGCATTTTGTATATACTGTCTGTAGTATTAGAACAAATTTAGAATCCAGTGGCACCTTTAAGACCAACAAAGGTTTATTCACGGTATGAGCTTTTGTGTGCAAGGCACACATTATCAAATTCATTAGAATGGCAGGGAAGGTTCAAACATAGCCAGATAATGAACAGCAAATTAACATGTAACATGATGCTATCTGTAGTATTGTTTGCTTAAACTAAGTCTTGGATCTCCAACCTACAGCAGGCCATGGAAGGTCTGCTGAAAGCCCAGTTATGGCTTAGAGCCAGTCCTTTCTCTTCTGTACAGCACTGGTGCCTGCCCTCTGTCTGGTGCAGTAGACTAGAGATAAAAGCAAACCGAGGTACAATGGGCCACACATGCAATACATGCACACTAGAATGGCACTAAATCAGAGACCAGCGTATCTAAAGAAAACCCTCTTTGATACGAACTGCCGCATCAGCTAAGGTAGTCTATGGAGCCCTTCTCTAGGGGTCCTCACCTTTGGGCAGGGGTATACAATTCAGAGTTATATAGGCTGCAATGAAGCAAAATGGGCCACCTCAAGATGGTGCTTGGATCCATTATGGACCACATGTCTGTGGGAAGGGGAAGTCAGAACCCCAGTTGTTCTCTGCTTTGCGAGGTGGCATTCTGACCAGCAGAGATCATTTTCCCCCCATTGTCAGGACCCTGGGATGCAATTTCCTGGGGGGGGGGGGTCAAAATGCCGCTGTCACCACCCCCTCTCAGTTGGCGGGAATCTCCCCCTCAGAAACTTCTGTTGTCTCCAGACAGGAAGGGCAGGTTTCATTATGTTGTCTCAGCTAGGATGTGGTATTCTGAAGCATGCCTGCCCAAGAAACTTCTGTGTCCCAGAGCATGGCGGAGGAGGACTGGATGCAGAATGCTGCCTCCCAATTAAGAGAGCCAGTATTCTGAACCACCACCCACCCATAAATCTCCTGCTGTTTCTTCTCTGAGATGCAGCAGAAGCTTCAAGGGAGACAGGTTTCAGATTGCCATCTCCCAACTGAGAGAGAAGAGGCAGGGTGAAACATGCCCCTTCCCCAGGAAGCCTATTAGGTATCCCAGAGCAGAAACACAGAAGATACTTTCCAGGAAGAAGATGAGTTTTTATACCCCACATCTCAACTGTTCTTCTAGCTAGGAGGTAGACTCTGACCCTGTTGGTTCTATCACTCCAGCATATTCATGCACATTAGAAGAGTACAGGCTGCATGAAAACAAAAGATACACAGAGACTTCTTCAGATTCAAACTAATAAGTAGTTTATTAAGTGAACTCTGTTCACTAGATAGGAAAGATGAGAGACAGCATACCTAGTCTAACTGTCTGGATGTCCAGAAATGCAAGACGTGTGTCCTGCTCTCATGGTGCCAAGATGGAGAGTCTGGCAATGTGAGAGAGGTGTCAAAGCTGGAAGGAAGGAACTTCTCCTAAGATTTGCAATCTACACTTCAAAAGGATAGCAGTAGATAAGAAAGGAAGGATGCTTTATGTCCTATACCTATCCATCTCTCTCTGACTCTTTTGTAGTCCCCTCTGAAGGCTGAGACAGAAAGAGACCGCATAAAGGCCTCCAGTTCTAACAGACCCCTCCCCAGGGGAGAAGAAACTTCTTGCTGCTTCCCAAATGCTTGCGGGGATGCAGCAGGAAGTTTGGATGGGAGGATCAGACACAAAGTGTCAATGTCTCCACTCCAGCCTTACAGGGGAAGACCACAGAACATGGCCTTGTCAGGAACTGTGGTCCTTATGTTGTCTCTCCTAGCCTCTGGAGGCTATGTGGGTAGTGACAAGGAATGGAGTCATTTGTGGTTGGTTTTGGAATTCATTCACCAAGAAAATTCACGTGGCCCCACCACTATGATCTTTTAGTGTCAAGGCCAGGTCTGGCCATTTTAATAGAAACACTTTATTTGCTTTGGATTTATCAATCCTGACTTACTTCCTGTTTTTAAGATCTTTGTGATTTTTTATGTATTCCTGTAATTTTAATTTTTCCCCTAAACTACTTTGGGGGGGGGGGATTGTAAAAATATATGTTATATAAATCTTGGTAACAAAATAAGTGATACTTTCAAATCAATTTGCAGTGTATTTGCTAAAAAGATCAGACACCACTGGGTTAAAAAATGTAGCAGGGACTCCTTGGACATAGCTTGAAAATAGGAAGCCTAAGAAAAAGCTTCTTTAAACATCTTGAAAAGCCCAGAGTAACCTTTCCTCCTGCTGTATGCACTTGGGTCAATGGCCTTATAAAGACATAGAGCTAAATTCTGCATTGTTTTTCCACTTTTCTATTTTCACTACCACTTTCTCTTGTTTGTCTTTAATGGAGTTCCACGATCATGTGCAGCTTTTGCATTTAACACCTAGCTGTAATGCAGATCTGCAAATACTGATGAGTACTTGTGGGAGAGGAATAATACATTTGACATAGTCAGGTAAATCATTACATTTCTTGGAACATTTTCTGTTTCTGAGGATATCTCTGTGTGTGTGTGTGTGTGTCTTGTTCTCTTGTTAACAGGGCTACAGTTCTATCCCAGTCTCTTCCTTGATCTCAGAAATAAGAACAAGACAGGAGTCCCAGATCCCAAGCTGTGCAGAGCAAGGATCAGAATGCTGATAATATGTAAGTAATGACACATGAGGGAGTCTCCCACTGGTCTCGTTGAAACTGACATTCCTTGAGGGAACGCAGCTCTCCCACAGAATGCAGCACCTTTTGGCTGGCTACAATAGCCATTTAATTCCACCAACTGTTTTCTTTTTGTAATTTTTTTTTCAGGGGGAGATTTAGCTACTGTTTATCTCCACTCCTTCTATAGCCAGAGGCTGGAACATCAACAACAACAAGAGCATTTGGTGTTGGGGGTGTGTCAGGAGTGATTCTTGATTGACAAATTGGGGCCCCAATGGGGCTAATTAAACCCAACCTCAATTCTCTCCTGGGATGTCTGAATACCAGACCCCTGTTACTCTGTTATTAGAATTTGACTCCTCCGTTGATCAATTGAATGTGCTTTTCCCTCCCTGCAATATTAATTCAGTTTTGAGACACAGATGCTTTTCGTGCTAATGAAGATCCTCAGCATGAGGTCAGTGAGAAAGGTGGGGTAGTCCTTGCTATAGGACCTCAGGCAGAATACAGCATGATTATTCATGAAGACCTTCTCTGCCTACAAATACCCTCTCTGCTGCCTCTGTCTTACATTCTTTTGAAATGAATTAAAAAGTCATGGGAGGGGGAGAATTCAACCCTTACTTCTACTGAAGAAGTAGGAATAATTAAATCATATATCATTTTCAAACAATTTCATATAAAAAAATGTTTTTGGTCCAAATGTGGTTGCCAGGCAGCCTTTTAGGTGTCACATTAAGTCTTATTAAGACTTATAAGAACCTCAGATACTGTGCACCTTTAGACCTTATAGGTGCAGGGTTTTTTGTTTTTGTTTTTTAAAAAATTATTGTACCATTTCCTTAGGATACAGTTATTAAGACATCTGAAGATGGCCCCTGACCTGGATAGCCCAGGCAAGCCAGATCTCATCAGATCTTGGAAGCTAATCAGGGTTGACTCTAGCAAGTACTTGGATGGGAGACCTACTTGAAATACCAGCAGTCGGGAGGTGGGGGCAGGCTTTATTCAGCCACCTCTCTGAATATCCTCCAGGCCCCCAGTAGGGGTTAGTCACCAGAGGTCACCATGACTTCGAGGTGCACACACACACTCACACATGTACGCACACACATAAAAATATACCAAAAAAAGATATCTGAAGACATTTATCAAAGTTCTCCATACTTTAGGCTATTATATCTCATTGGATAGGGTAAACTTTTTTTGTTCTTCAGTCACACAGTCGAGTACGACTCTTCGTGACCCCATGAACCACATCACTCCAGGCCCTCCTGTCTTCCGTCGTCCTCCTGAGTTTGCTTAATTTTATGTTCGTTGCATCAATTACACTGTCTAACCATCTCATTCTTTGCCGTCCCCTTCTTCTGTGACCTTCAATCTTTCCCAGCATCAGGGTCTTCTCCAGTGAGCGCTGCCCAGTGGCAAATCATATACTATGTATGTATGAAGGCATGAAGTCAATCTCTGGCATGTCCGATTGAAGGATCCCCAGTAAGAGGACTGAGAAAGACCTCTCTCTGATGTCCTAAACTAGGTGTGATATTGAGAGACATGTGAATAGCTCTATCCCATGTCTTCCCCCCCCCTTGGGCTTAATATCAATCAATCATGGTGGCAGGAAGAAGGGAGGCTGAACCTTTCCTCAACACCATTTTCCTAAGCCTCTCCCCTCAAAAGTTATTATTTGTGGTGCAGGGGGAAAATACAGGTACCACATGGAATGGGGGAGAGATGTGAGTCAGCTCTGGAGGATGGCATGAGGGGGAAAATCCTCTCCCCTATAC
Organism: Gekko japonicus; assembly: GCF_001447785.1. Taxonomy (NCBI): domain Eukaryota; kingdom Metazoa; phylum Chordata; class Lepidosauria; order Squamata; family Gekkonidae; genus Gekko; species Gekko japonicus. The sequence goes on along the minus strand of NW_015171527.1, from coordinate 572,426 downwards.
CATGGTCCTGATACAAACTTCTCCCGTCCCTCAGCTTTTAAAAAAAACACTGTAGGAGATCCATTTATGGATTACCTGATGACACATATAGCTTAGCCAGGACACCTTGGAGAAAGGTTATATATTATAATACGTAAAACTGTTTATGCAGCTCTTCCAAAAAAACTGGCTTATGATGCAACCCTAAACAGAGTTACATCATTGGAAGCCTGTTGACTTCAATAGACGTAGAAGAGTGTAACTGTGTTTAGGGTTACACAGCAAGTTTCCCCTGAGGAAGACACTCTTCACTCAAAAGGCATTGAACTTTAATCATTGGTTTCCCTGAATCTTCATTTCTGTGTCATCAGATAAAACAAACAGCAATTTGTTCTATGCCACCCATGTAAATATAGATTTTCATGCAACTTGGTATCTCATATGTAGGTATATCACTGTAGCTTGTGTTCTACCTCATTCTGTACCACACATTTCATCTCCAGCCTAAGGGAGGAAACAGTAGCCAGGGGTTAGCAATTGCACTTGGACTTGAGATACATGATAGTTTTTAAAGTGCTGAAACAGTCTGAGAATGTTTGCTTCCCACAGTGTAGTACACTCAGGGTTTTGGGGGTTTTTTGGTTCCACTGTTGTGTCTGGCAAACTGGTGCTGCAGGTTTCTGAATCAATACAAAAGCCTGTTTGCTGGAATGAGTAGCTGCCACAAGCAATGATCCCTTTTCCAGACTGCCTTCAGCTTGCTTTAAAAAAAAAAAAAAGCTGTCTGCAGTCTTGCACCAAGCCCATGTTTGTGTCATCCGTGCTGGTGTCCCACATGCCTCTGCTTGTTAGGACTTTTTAACATGCAATTAACTTCCATGATCCAAACTTCAGCTCTTCATAACTTGTACAGCTGGTTCACATACACAAAAAAGCAGTGGTATGTATTCTCCCCCCCCCCCCAATTCTGTGCACTCGGACAGAGAAACTTTAACGTGACCTGTCTACACAGGGACAGGGGAAGGGCCACGGCTCTGTGACAGAGCACATGGTATGTACAAGATTCCAAATTAAATCCCTGGAATCTCCAGTTAAAGTATCTATGGTAACAGGTGCTGGGAAAGACTTCTCTCTCCCTGAAAGCCACTGCCAATCAAAGTAGGACAGCACAGCTACATAGATGAATGATTTGACTCACTATAAGATAGCTTCATACAGGTCCTTTCCCTGGCTGTTATCCACCGCCAGTCAGCCCACCTCCCCAAACTCTTCTCACAGATGTCCTCAGGGCTTTTTTTCTTTTTTTGCAAAAGCGGTGCCGGAACTCTTAAGAGGAAAATGAAGTCTTCAATCTGTATACTTAAAAACTCAAGAACTTTTAAACGTTTTTAAAAGAATTTTGTCAGAGAGGTTCCGGAAATCTGTTCTGGTGTGTCCCCCCCCCCCAAAAAAAAGCCTTGGATGTCCTGCAGGCATTAGTCTTCCCAGTGGAGGATTACCATGAGAGAGGCAGTCTGGCAGGGATGGGCTGGGTTAGGAATGAGTCCCACTATCTGGAGTGGGGATAAATGACTCCTGAGGCTTCTTCTGGGTACAGGTGAATTGTTGGATACATGAAAAGAGCTTCATTTGTGAGAGGTCGAATGCTCTCAAAAGCATTATTGTGTTTAATTAAGGGATGCCAGGCAAAAGACAGAACTTCACTCAGACCTGTAGCCAGGATTATGTGGCTTGTGAGGCAGATTTTTTTTTCCTGGTGGGACTGAAGCTCTCAGTGCAGAAAGAGAAACCATTTAGCCAATAGAAAACTATTACCAGGATGGATCTCTAAAGTGCAAGCTGTTAACCATTTTAGATGATAGTTCTCAGCTGCTGCAAGTTAATCACTTCTGCCAGCCTAAGCAACAATTTTGATAATAAGCCAGAAGGTGGGGATGATGACTTCTATAGTTAAGAAAGCTAGTAAATAGGCAGAAAAACTCTTTTAAAGGAGACCAATTTCTTGACACAGAGTTAGAAGGGATCCTATGGGTCACCTACTCCAACCCCCTTGGCTCAGTGTGGGAATTAGTCAGCTACAGCACCCCTCTCTGCTTAAACAAGTGCATGCCTTTAAAAATGTTTGAAAAAAGCATTTACAGGATAAATTCTTGTGGGGGGGAGCTGTGCCTTTAAGAAAGGGGGCGGACCCCCTCAAAAGCCCCATCGTAGCTATGGGCCTGGCTGCACTGAACTGCAATTCAGTTATATTTTCTAAATGAAGGTTCTAAGTACACCATTGTAAAACAGTATGAAATGCTTATCCAAGCTTTCTCCTCCTGCTCTTTGAACTATAAAAAGTGCTTCCAAAAATTAAGCACCCAATGGCCACACAATTACATGGCTTAGGGCAGCATCCCCCAATGTGGCACCCACCCACAGTATATTTTTAAACAACCATTTGCTCCATTAATAGATAGAGTCCAAAGTGTCTTGAAGTCAAGGAAAAAAAGGGAACTGCATCTGTCCTAGGTAATTGGCTAGCAAAGAATTTAACTGGGGGGGGGCACACACATTATAGCCATGCACTCTTGGCTTGGCCATAGATACAGGCCTTCTTTTGTTTCTAAATGTGGAAACTCTTCCCTGAGGCTGCCCTGGAAGCAAACAGTCCCTTTTCTTTGGAAACTGAAACTAAACAGTGTCTGTTCCCCAAAGCATTAAGCTGATACTAGCTTTCCTCCACTTCCTCATTGCAGGAGGTGCTTCAGAAGTACAACGCCTGCTATTAACATCTATAGCGAACAGCCATAATGGCCATAATGGCTGTTCAAATCCCCACACTTGAGCCACCGCAGCTTAAACAAGTGCATGCCTTTAAAAATGTTTGAAAAAAGCATTTACAGGATAAATTCTTGGGGGGGGGGGCTGTGCCTTTAAGAAAGGGGACGGACCCCCTCAAAAGCCCCACCGTAGCTATGGGCCTGGCTGCACTGAACTGCAATTCAGTTATATTTTCTAAATGAAGGTTCTAAGTACACCATTGTAAAACAGTATGAAATGCTTATCTAAGCTTTCTCCTCCTGCTCTTTGAACTATAAAAAGTGCTTCCAAAAATTAAGCACCCAATGGCCACACAATTACATGGCTTAGGGCAGCATCCCCCAATGTGGCACCCACCCACAATATATTTTTAAACAACCACTTGCTCCATTAATAGATAGAGTCCAAAGTGTCTTGAAGACAAGGAAAAAAGGGAACTGCATCTGTCCTACGTAATTGGCTAGCAAAGAATTTAAATGGGGGGGGGGGGCACACACATTATAGCCATGTACTCTTGGCTTGGCTAAGGCCTTCTTTTGTTTCTAAATGTGGGAACTCTTCCCTGAGGCTGCCCTGGAAGCAAACAGTCCCTTTTCTTTGGAAACTGAAACTAAACGGTGTCTTGTTCCCCAAAGCATTAAGCTGATACTAGCTTTCCTCCACTTCCTCATTGCAGGAAGGTGCTTCAGAAGAATCCAGAATCTTTGTGTCTGCAGGGAGCACCCATTTGGAAGCAGCTCCTTCTGTCTCCCTACTTTTGGAGGGAACCTCATTACATTTTATGGTTGGCCCAATGCCCATGGCAGCCATTTTGTGGTAGCACCCATAGCCTTTTCTCAGAGTGTCCACAGGCTCAACAAGGTTGGGGATCCCAGGTTTAGGAGGTCTCATTTACTGAGTGTCTCCCATGATGTGAATAGGAGGACATTTCTTTCCTTTTATCGCCTTGGTCTGGCAAATCTTTGTTATGGTGATCAGTATCTCCCCCTTCATAAAGATGGTGTAGCCTTGGCCATGCTGGTAGAGATACTGGGATTCCCCCCCCCCCCAACAGGTATGTGCTCAAACCTTGGCTTTCTCCGTAAATCAAACTCCAAGAGCTTGCATTCTTGTTGCTAATACCATTTGAATAAATATCATGATTTAGCAGCTGTTTGTGTCTGGTTGTTCAACTGTCCCCCAGCTGTGCAAGAAGGCAAAGCATTAGGAATGTTAATCCTTTCAAAACATCTTGTCAGCAAAAAGAATGTGTCTTTTCATGTAGCCATTGCAGCAAATTCGTCTGGTATTTATGAGGGGCTGGAGACTTTTCCAAACAAAAACCTTGGCCTTTCAGGAACTTAAGGCCAGACAGGGACCCTAATTCTCACACCTCCAGCATAACAAGGGAGTGGGCAGTGTGTAAATTAGCTCTCTCTGTGGCACAACTCTTTTGCCAAAAGTGCTACAACTGATTATTATTATTTTTTTTAAATTGAAATTGTTGGATTTGGGGTGGGAAGAGAAGTAAAGAGGTCTGAAAGTATTTCATTCTGCACTTCGCCAATTAACAATCATAAACCTTAAATAAGCTATTTAAAATATTTATGGGTAAAACACCTGTATACAGTCTTGAATTTGCCATCTCCTTTATAGAAATAACCATCTTGCACACAAGGTGCATGCTAAATACAGAGCAATACAGTATTTACTCAAATACAAGACAAGGTATGCCATCAAAAGAAAGAAAGGAAAAGAAAAAACGAGGGAGTCATCTTAAATTTGCATGTAAGTTACAGTTATGTCCAATAATAAAAATGCTTGTGTATAGCAATTTTTAGGGGAGGGGTAATCTTACATCATCTTCCTTTTGAGTCATAACAGTAGTCTGAGGTGTCAAGATTGAGTGCAACTCTACAAACATTTTTGGGGAGCAACTTCCATGGAATTCTGTGGGATTTACTTCCAAGGAAGTGCGATTGGGCTGTTAGTTATTCTGTCCTCTACTACTGCAAGTAAGAGGGGTATGAAACTAGTTGTAAGTGTACCCCCTACCTGTTGAAAACTAGAATCTGAATCCTTTACAGTGCAATCCTAAACAAAATAACACCCTTCTAAACAGGGGTCATTTCCTGCAGGAGCGCACAGGAGCGGAGCTCCGGCAGTAAAGAGCCCATGGGGCGGGCACATGCAACAAGCCCCACCCCCTGTTCCCAGCAGCCCTCAGTCAGAGCAAGAAGCAGCCAGGTAAGCTGCAGAGCCCCTCCCCAGCCCCCCAGTCCAAAACAGTCCAGTGGCACCTTTAAGGCCAAGTTTTATTCAGGTACAAGCTCTCCCTTCTCTGTGAGGACAGATCTGCACGTCCCCCCCTCCCAATAGCTAGCAATCCAAAACAGTCCAGTGGAGCCTGAGCGGTGGGTGTTGCCTTCTGACACACTTCCGGTGATGTCAGGGGGTGTGGCATATCATATGCAAATAGGTTATGCTAATGAGTTATACTAATGAACTCCTGCACCTCTTTTTCTACAAAATGACCCCTGTTTCTAAACCATCTTACTTCAAGGGATTAAGAAAGGTTTAGCTCTGCTTCAGATTGCAGTATTAGCTGTTTGGGTTGCCTAGTCCATCTTTAGGAAGAGCCAAGTTCCAGCAGGGCCCAAGCCCTACACAAACTTTTGGGGTCAATGGGAGCTTGCTGGGTTTGCAATAGTGTAAATAGCCCAGTTTGGTGCAGGCAAGGGTCGAGTTTTAAAAGCAGCAACTTTATATCAGAAGGACCAAGAGCAGGGAGCATAAGCCAAGGCAGACAGGTCAAGTTCCATAAACAGTAACACTGAAAAGGAATCAGGCACTTAGCCTGCCAGGATCCTCTCACAGTAAAACAACTTGCTGAGACAAAAGCAAACTATAAGGCTTTATATAATCTGATGGAAGAATTGGTCCTTGGAGGTCAGCTGACTTCTCTGTCAGATGGCAAGGCTGAAAACTGCAGTCTAGGCAGCACTCTAAGTAGAGTTGTCAGTTCCGGGTCTGGAAATACCTGGAGATTTAAGGGTAGGGAGTGGAGGGACCTCTGTAGGGTATAGTGCCATGCAACCCACCTTCCAAAGCAACCATTTTAGGGTTGCCAGCCTCCAGGTGGGGCCTGGGGATCTCCCGCTTTTACAACTGATCTCCAGCTAACAGAGATCAGCTCCCCTGGAGAAAACGGCTGCTTTAAAGGGTGGTGGTGTACTGTGCTGAGGCCCCTCCCCTCCCCAAACCCCGCCCTCTTCTGGATCCACCCCCAAAGTCTCCAGGTATTTTCCAACCCAGACTTGGCAACCCTAAATTTTCTCCAAGACAAATGGAAGAAATGCTTTAAAAAATAAATAAGTGAAGTATGTAGTCTGGAGATCAGTTGTAATTTCAGGAGATCTCCAGCCTCCACCTGAGGTTGGCATCCATACTATGTATTTACACCCCCCTTTACTCCTGCATCTGAGGACAGCAAGCTGCTTACAAACCAGGTGCAAAAATGCATTTTAAATGAACAAAGATATATGTACTATGGTACTCCCGCATCCAGTGCTGCGACTGGATTCATTAGTCTGGCTCAGGACCACAGGTGACAACCCACGGGTTAAGAGACAAGATCCCTGTTGTGTACCCAGCGAGACCACTTCCAAAGACAATAGCCCAAACGGATCCTAGCACGCACCTATCAGACGGCTAGGATCCAAGGAGGGACCTATGGGACTGGGGGACACTGTAAATAGCCTATCACGGTTGTGGGTGTGTGTTTGGGGTGTGGTTTGCTATGTGGATATAAGCTGGCCTCGGGCCAGACTAAGTATCTCAAGTTATCCTGCACATAATAAAGTATGAGCTGAAATCACTTCTACATGCATCAGTCTCAGTACTTTATAATCCCTTTGGCTCACTTCTCTGGCCACATCCAGACTGCATACTTGTAACAGAAGCTCGGCCCAAATCTCATCCGGCTGACAAAGATGTTCCCAGCCTCCCCCCATACCTGCTCTCAAACAGAGTTGCAAGGTTTGTGGCAGAAATAAGGCCCTAGTCTAGAGCAGGGGTGTACAGGATTTTCCCACCCAAGCCAGTCCAGGAATGGGAGGGAATCCTGTACTTTTTCAGTACATTAAACAGCAACCCCAGAGGTAGGCTATACCCTCTCAGGTTTTCAGAACAATATGCCACCAGAACCTCTACATTAGTTCCCCCCAACCTGAGATTAGAGGTTCAAACTCTCAGTTGGTATCTGGAACTTAACACATTAGCAACTCACTCAGAGATGCACACTCTTACCAAGGTAGTGTATGTGGTCAGGGTTAGCCACCAGATTTAGACTTGGAACTCAGGTACAACATCAGAGACCATTTAGAAACAAGAATAATTTTTTATTCAGTACAGAGCTTAACACAGACTACCAGAGTTTACAAAAATAACAAGCCTAAGGCGATTTGCCTTAACTACACAGTAAAAGATACATATTTACCAAGTTCAGGAATATCCAAACAGTCCAAGGGATTTTGAAGGAAAAATCCATCTTTGCTCAACTATGTGGTCCAATTCATAAAACAGTTCTTTGTCTCTCACGAGATGGCATTTCTAGGTGCCATAAAACAAGCAGAGAGAGCAGGAACAGAGAGCAAGAGCTAAGAGAGAGCTCATTCCCATAGGGATTGAACAATTATAGCCCAATTCCAGTCATGATTAGCCGTGGCCATTTGGCCAATCACGAGTGGACATAGGTGTGTCCAGTTGTTGGTTGCCATAGCTGCAACACAGGAATGGCTAGAAGTTTGGAGGCCACGCCTGCAAGCAATTGACCTAGTTTCCAGGTACTTCATGGCCTACCTGACTTGTTGCATGTGGGTCTGGCTTTTGGCATGAAAGTGTGAAAGAATGTGGGTTTATGGCATGGCTATCGAGGCCATTTGGCCTTACCATGTGGCTAGCAAGAGGAAGCAAGGCACAGCATGTTATCAGAATGTAATCACAGGCGAAGGCATGGATTATAGAAAGCAGAAAGCAAAATTTCTATACAAGGGGTCAGCAAATATGGCTCTTAAAGAAAAATAAACCCTTATAATAAGGAATGTTGGAGAGGTAGGTGGGGTGTTAGGTTTTAATGGGACTAAAGAACTTGGAGGTGTTTTACAGAAAGGAAAACAATGCATGTGGACAATTGCCAGGAAGCCAAGTGTGAACCATCTGCAGATTTATGCCAGTTCACTAAAACAATTGCACAGGGGCCTCCTGTGTATATTTATTACTTGTTGTGAGACCTTGTGTATGCTGCTTCCTAATTAATGACTTATAATAGCCAGTGTTTGAGCTGCTGGAATTATGTGGGTCAACATGTCAATTATAAGTAAACCTTGTATTTTCAGTTCTGCACATGGACTCATATTGGTTCTTTATTGATCTACTCTGAATGTTGACATAGTTTGGAGGCCTTTGAATTATGAAAGGTTGCTGACCCCTGGTCTAGAGCTGGAAATCTAGTTTGAATGCCCAGCCCATCCTAGTGCCTTCTAGCAGGCTAGACTTGAAATAGCATATAGGCAGCCCCATGTTCAGTTGGGGGGTGTAGAAAAGGAGCTTGCCGGACAGCTTCAATTTATACTTAAACCACCTAATGATCCGCTGGTGCTGAGACTGTGCTTCATTTATTACACTTTCAAAGACAGAAATATTCTGTTGACTTCAGGAAATCTGTGGATAGTTGTTTATACCCTTGTAAAGTTCACTAGGAATTGTTGGGGGGGGGGTGTTTTTGCCTGTGAGCTCCATTTTCTTTCCCCCAAAGTGCAACTAACATGGTAGGTTGGAGGTAAGTTCATTTGTTAATAGCCGTTCACCTCTGATAAAAATTTATGGGTGTAGCACTTGGGGAAGAATAGAGTACTTGGTGTCCATGTCCATGAGGAAGCAGCAGGGAGCTGCACCAGTCACTAAGAGATAAAAACATAAGGCCAAGAGCAATGGTGCAAAATAAAGTAAAATATATATTTTATTACTCAGGTAAAATTTCCTCAGCATTTTGCCAAGAGGCTTCCTCAGGGGAATCTGTTAGTCTTGCAGCGATTCTTCAAAAAGAGTACAAGCTCATGTCCATGAGGAAGCAACCACAGATGTGACCACATTTCACAGCTAGGCTGCCAATCCTCATTTTGGCTCCCCTCACTTGGACTTCTTTTATCCTCTTTCTGTCACCTTGTCTTCTGGGTTATTTGACCACAACATGCTATGACATCCTTATGACATAGAGGTATCAAGTGCCTAGGATCATCATCAGGTATTTACAAGACCCATCTCTAGGGGGTCTGCCCATTTCCCAAGCAGCCGTCCCAACAGGAGATATTGCATTGTAAATTGTCATCTTCTACCCTACCCTGGCTACCTGTTTCATTTTATCTGTGGTCACTGAGAAGATCATCCAGAAATTGGACATGAGAGAGTCTGAGAACACCTGGGGCCATTTGAGAATGCCTTGTTCATTTGGACGATGCAAGGTTGCCAACCAGCTGGAAACTAAATTGCTTGACTAGGTTTTTAGTTTTCGGGTCATTTGTCAGAAATGTGAGGGGCAATCCTGTTTTTTCCCTGTTCTTCTTTTTTTTTTAAAGCAAAAGGACCACAGTGCAGGGGTCAGTAACCTTGTATAATTAAAGAGCTAAACTACATCAAAATTCAGAGTGAGAGATCAACAAAGAGCCAGTAAAAGAAAACTTATTTGCATAGCTGAAAATATACCATTTAACATTACTTATAATTGGCATGGTGGATTCATAATCCACAAAGTTTCTGCTGCCCGAATACTGCTGTTGTGAGTCCTTTGTTAGAAGTGGCAAAGACGAGGTCTGTCAATAAGAAATATACACACAAGAACCTTCTGGGATCGTTTTACCGCACTGGCATAAATCTGTGCATGGTATGCGCATGGATTCCTGGCAACTCTTTACCTATGAACACATTACTTTGCCTTATACTGAATCAGACCATTCATCCATCAAAGTCAGTGCTGTCTGACTGGCAGCGGCTCTTGAGAGTCTCAGGTGAGGTCTTTTATCACCTACTGTCTGATCCTTTTAAGTGGAAATGGCCAGGATTGAACCCGAGACCTTCTGACTGCCTAACAGGCAATTTCCAACTGAGCCATTTCTGTAAAACATCTCTAAGAAGCCCTTTAGTCCCATAAAAATCTTTGGTTGCCATTCCCTTCACCTACTGGCATCCCACCTACCCCTCTGATATACATTAACTTCAGCATTTCACATTCTTTTTAAAAAGTCAAGTTTGGTTCTGTACTAAGCTAAAAGTTGGCTTGCAGATCTCTGCTTCAGTAGACAAAAAATTGTACTGGGCTAAGTCCCTGGATCTACTTTTAAATCACTGGGCTTTGTCCTCCAGATCTTTGCCAACATCTCTGGTTCTGCCTCTATCTTAAGATTTAGGCAAATCCGTCTGTGTGGCACCATTTTTTAAATTCGAGGGCTATCAACTCCAGACCCTTGTTAAGATGCTGATTATTTTTGGAGACCAGTTATCTTCACTGTAGGGCCTCTCCTGTGGGGTTCCACAGCGCACAGCCTTATCCTCTATGCTATTCAGCCTCGATGTAAAGCCCTCAGGACAAATCATTCATAGTCTGGGAGTTGGTTGTCATCACTATGCTCATGACACCCAGCTCTGTATCTCCTGGTGATGTGATAGAGGTCCTGAACTATCGTCTGTCTGCTGTGGTTAAATGGCTAAGAGTGAACAGTTATTATCAGAGTGCCCATCAGTTACCGGGTTGAATTTAAAGTATTGGCTACCCCATACAAAATCCTTCATGGCCTTGGGCTCTCATATCTGCAGGACCATCTTCTCCTCCTATGCTCCACCGTTACAGGTTTGCTTATCCAATCAGGGTCTACTGCAGGTGGGCAAGATGAGGAGGTCAGGAATGCTTCCAGTCTCCTGGCATTCTCCAAATGATGCAAAACTGAACAATTCAGGAGGGCATAATGAATTGATTTTGATCCTGACCTGCAGTAGTCTCTGCCTCCAAATTCTATGCTGGGATGTGCCTCAGGGTCTGAGGGACTTGTGTTATTTATCCAGCCCTCAGGACAAATCATTCATAGTCTGGGAGTTGGTTGTCATCACTATGCTCATGACACCCAGCTCTGTATCTCCTGGTGATGTGATAGAGGTCCTGAACTATCGTCTGTCTGCTGTGGTTAAATGGCTAAGAGTGAACAGTTATTATCAGAGTGCCCATCAGTTACCGGGTTGAATTTAAAGCATTGGCTACCCCATACAAAATCCTTCATGGCCTTGGGCTCTCATATCTGCAGGACCATCTTCTCCTCCTATGCTCCACCGTTACAGGTTTGCTTATCCAATCAGGGCCTACTGCAGGTGGGCAAGATGAGGAGGTCAGGAATGCTTCCAGTCTCCTGGCATTCTCCAAATGATGCAAAACTGAACAATTCAGGAGGGCATAATGAATTGATTTTGATCCTGACCTGCAATAGTCTCTGCCTCCAAATTATATGCTGGGATGTGCCTCAGGGTCTGAGGAACTTGTGTTATTTATCCAGCCCCCCCCCTTCTTGTCTCCGCACTCCACCTCATCTTGAGTCTTGATCCCCCCAAAGAATCATACTTCCAACTCTTCATGTGTCGATCATCCAGTGTTGACAGTGCCAGATGCTACTAGCATGAAGAAAAGTGTTACATAATTCTGTAAAAATGCCCAGACTCAGGCTCTGGCATACCTCCAGGGAAAGGAATTAATAACTGACAAGATGCTGTGTTTTTGTAATACATACCATACGTCTAAATGTTTGCTTTCACGAATCTAGTTCGGTAAACTAGAAAACTTAAATGAAACTTAAATGAAATTTAAATGAAACATGTAAAAGGGAAAACACATGTGATTTTCATTCTGACTTGGTGGTGCTCGAGCAATGACGAGGGAGGGTGCTCTCCATTCCAGTTTGCACCTGCCGTTTTAAATCACTATCACCGCACACTGTCTGCCCATGTCTACTAAATAGTCATGTCAGTTAAATCACTATTGCATACTTCACATTTAAGCTGCAATCCCATGCATACTTGTGTAAGTAAGTCCCATTGCACAAAGTGAGCCTTAAGGTAAAGGTAAAGGTTCCCTTGCTTGAAAGCCAGTCGAATCTGACTCTAGGGTTGCGGTGCTCATCTCCGTTTCAAAGCCGAAGAGCCAGCGCTGTCCGAAGACATTTCCGTGGTCATGTGGCCGGCATGACTAAACACCAAGGCGCACGGAACGCTATCATCATCATCATCATCATCATCATCATCATCATCATCATCTAGTTTTGTTTTTAATGTTTTTAATGACTGTTCCTTGGTGAACTCCGCTCCAGATGGAACTTATTAATGGGATTGGAAGTCCTATTGTACTGCCTGTGTTCACCCAGCTTGCTTCCCATTGTGGTGGTATCCCTAGAAAAAGACGGCTGCATTTAGTACTCAGTTCCGAATGGGGAGGGGGGACAGGACCCAGAGGTAGGCTGTAGCGAGGAACAAACCAAGGTCAAAGTTCTGGAGGATTCCTCTTTGCTGCTGAGTGACCTCCCTTGCCACCCTGCTTCTTCTCACAGCATGTGTGCAAAGAGGAAGGAGGCACAGCAGTCCTTGCTCTCTGTGCATGCACACTAGCATCAGGTTCTCTCAAAAGGCAGGGGGGGAATTGGCAGTCCTGTGGGGCTTGCAAGTTGCAACCCAGCGTGTGGGATTCTGTGACCCACTTTAAGGTACTAGTTCATGGGCTTAGGTCTCAGAGTCTTAGGGCTCACCCGAGCATTTGACAGGGATGTAAAAGAGAATGTGTCAATAGGTTACAATTTCTGTTGTTGATTTCTGAGTGTTACTAGGTAAAAACAAAAATCCGCACAGGCTGATAATTTTGGTGTTTCCATAGTTTGGAAGAAGCTGGTAGCTGACCAAGAAGCCCACATCAGGAGTTGGTTCATTGAGTGATTTGCCACTATGAGTATACCACTGTGGAAGAGGACACAGAGAAATAGTACCATGTCAACTGAAATATAAATTGCCAGTTCAAACGGAGTCATGGACGCTTTAAAAGAAATATGTAAGGAGCTCAAATGGGAAGAAACCAGTTCCTCCCATTTATAATTTGCCTATTGCAAGAATCATTGTATACAGAAGTCACTTGTTAACAGAAATATACAGAGGGTCACTCCCAGGTTCCCCATTTTATCACAATGATAAAAGAGAATGTTTCAAGACGCTGCAGGGCCAAGCAAATTGTTAACCAAAGGACTGAAATAAAGCCTACTATAGGATCAATTCTGCCACCTAATGGAGAGTCCAGAAATTGCTTTAAAATAACAGAGAAAAGCAAGATCCAGAGGAGTTAGCCATGTTAGTCTGTTGCTGCAAAATAGTAAAAAGCCCAGTAGCACCTTTAAGATTAACAAACTTTATTGTAGCATAAGCGTTTGAGAAACACAGCTCTCTTCATCAGACCCCCCCAAACATCTGACAAATAGAGCTGTGTTTCTGAAAAGCTTATGCTACAATAAAGTTTGTTAGTCTTAAACGATGCTACTCGGCTTTTTACTATTTTAGAGAAAAGCAAGGATTGGTTTCCATTCCTTATCCATAAATTAACTATTTTGAAGCTGTATGGAGACACTAATATGATTGGCAGTATGGTGCAGTGGCTATGGTGCCAGTTTGGGATACGGGAGACTCAGTTTCAATCCCTACTCTGCCATGAGTGACCTTCGGCCAAGGTTGTTGTGAAGATAAAATGAAGGAGTGATTACCAGTGTTATATTTTGGATGCTGACTTAGGAGAAAAGCAGGATACAAACAAATAAATTCAGCCAAAAAAGTAGACTGAAGTCTGAGTTCTGCGGTGCCTTCGTACTCTGAGCATATCATGTTTGCTTCTGTGGGCATGAATGGTGTCTCAAAGATGAGCACTGTCCAGATACTTGTCTGCCTCACCATGTTCAATGTGTATATTTGTAAATAAGCAGTGTTACAAATGTAACCTCTAGTACCCATATCTTGCAAGGAAATAGATGCTGTAGTGGCATTCTTGAAACTGCCTGCTGTAATCAGGGAAGTGGGGAATTGTGAAATAATAATATAATAAACCATGTAGTACTACACAAGTTTTTTCAATGGCCCTGGCTGAAGATTTACAGTCTAATAATAACTGTTTACTTCTATTCGTTAGAATTAAATAGATCATGGAGGACCTGAAGGAGGAAACTAAAGTGATGGAGCAGTTACAAACAAATAGTTTGTTTAATAAACATGCAATGGAGAAATGAAATGGTTTGATTTCTGGTATAATTTAAAGTGCTGTTTTATCAGTTATGTCCTCTGACTTGAATCTGTTTCTTACTAGTCCCATGTGTATGGGGCTGGCAATATCTTGTAAAGAAAAGGCACCTCTGTATATGGATGAAAGCATCCTCTTTGTTTATTATAACTTCACAGCTTCCCAATATGTTTTGATGATTCAGGACTGGTGAATCCTGACTCAAAGGCCTTATTCTAGGGGTACATCTGTGGATGGGGATGTAGCATAGCTGAAGTCGTTATCTGAAACAAATTAAGCTTACAGCTTTACTGTTAGCTGAGATAATAGATGCTGTTATTTTAAAATACAGATTTGACCCTCTAATATTTCCAAAGGTGTCTTCTTTCTCAGTGGCTTCAAGAGTGGGCAGCTCTGCGCCACATATATAATATACACTTTTCTTGGTTTTGTCCCATACGATCATTTCTAAGTTACCAGTTTGTGTTCTAAGGAATGTAGTTATTGTTCTTTAATTTCAAATGATGAACATGCCTTCAGCATACAAAGGGTGAAACCAGATGTGATGGGAAGGGGAATCCATGTGTATTTATAGATACATCCATCCATTAACACTTAAATCGGATGTAGGAATCTATTTTTAAAACAAATACACAGGTGAAGGGAACTACACTTTGACCCCTTCTTACTTCACTTTCAAGAGGACTCTGATATGAGAAGTGAGCTGGGCTGGAAGAAATATGCTGAAAGCAGTGGAGCATAGCAAATAAAGGCAAAGCTCAGATCCCCTCGGTTGCATGCTTCATTCTGTGCATTAAAACACAGATTCCTGCTTTATATGCAAATTGTTGGCTGCATGTATAAATGCACATGGAGTGCCTCCCCATCTAGTTTTGCCCCTAGGCCTGGTTCACACATGTAAGGGAATGAGAAGTCACTGAGGTGGCCGAGACCAAAGGAGGTAGAATGGACCGGGTCACTTCCGACTGTGGGTGGTGGAAGGTCCCATTTCAGGATACTCTTTTATGTTAAATCTTCCCGGCCAACATAAAACAGCCACAGCAAGCAAAGAGGGGGACAGAACCTCTCTTCCTACTGTTCTGATTTTCTATTTGCGTGAAGTTATTTCTTATGCAAAGGAACATTCTAAGCTGGAACCCATCAGCTGTGAGTTTAAGTGGAACGGTCCGTTTTACCATCTCAGGGTTCTGCCACCTCTTTAGTTGCATATGTGAACCACACCTTAGACTTAGATTAAAATTATTTCTGTGTACTACATATGTCCTCAGTTCCTTGGAAGAAGAAAGGGATAAAAATGTAACAGATGTGTAGGTGGAAGGAACAGGAAATCCCTGGCAATTTGGGAGTGGTATATGGGTAAAGTGCTCTGACCAGGAAGGCCCAGGTGAACCTGATCTCATCAGCCCTTGGAAGTTAAACGGGGTCAGCCCTGGTTACTACTTGGATGGGAGAAGCAGGGAATGGCAAACCACCTCTAAATGTCTTTTGCCTTGAAAACCCTTTGGGATTGCCATAAGTCAGCTGCAAATTGATGGCCCTTTCCACCACCATAGGAGAAGGGTGGATTTGGGGGATGGGAGGGAGGTTGGCAGGGGTATGATGATGTAGAGTCCACCCGCTGAACCTGCCATTTCGTCCAAGTGAACTGATCTCTGTAGTGTGAAGACCAGTTGTAATTGAGTACTCCAGGCTCCATCGGGACATTAGCCACCCTGGGGGGAAGGAAGTGACAGTCAACATCCCTTAAAACTACAGGGGCAAGGTATAGCCTGGAAGCACATGAGGAGGGGCTGTAGCTCAGTGGCAGAGCATTTGATTGGTATGCAGAAGGTCCCAGGTTCAATCCCTGGCACCTCCAGTCAAAAGGGACCACCAAGGAGTAGATGTTGAGAAAGGCCACTGCTTGTCTGAATAGACAATACTGACCTCAATGAACCAAGGGTCCAATTCAGTATTGGGCAGATTCATGTGTTCAAGCTTAGCAGAACTGGATCTGCTCCATACCTGAATGGAAACTCCTGGGCACCCTAGTTATGCCATTTTGAGTTCTATGATGGAACATGGGTAGCATTCAGACAGGGCTGCTGAGATGAGGGAACTAGGGAGACCAACTCCAGGGACCCTAGTCACGAAGGGCGTATGAACCTGAGCAGGTTTGCTTTGGCATATGGGGGGGCAGAAGGAATCTTCATCTGGGGGGCCATTATGTTGGCTAGGTGTTTTCTTTTTTTTGAGACCTGTCCTCTGAAATGTTCAGGCTCTGCTTCTTCCCAGTAACTGGCTCAAGTATCATTTCCTGTCTGAAGGGATTTTTTTGTTGTTGTTGAACATTGGAATGAGAGGCTGTCACTCAAATAGCTGAGATCTGCACTATGATGAGCTGTGCTTTTATTTAAATTGTAGTAATTATGTGTACATTTGTGTATAGATTTAAATTAGCATATGCAAATTTTGTCTTCAATGTAAGGGCTTGTCCTCTTGTTTGGTCACCTCCTGATAGCCAGTCTTGGCAGCTCTTGACATCCCTGGGTGCAAGAGCACCATCATGGTGGAGTGGTTAGAATGTCACAGTGGGAGAACCAAGTTCAAATCACTGTTCCTTGAAGCTCACTCTCTGGCCTTGGGCCAGTCTCTCTCAGCCTAACCAACCCCACAGGGTTGTTGAGAAGATAAAAAGAGGACAACCAACCATGAGTGCCATTCTGAGCTCGTCAGAGAAAGCATGGGACTGTTTTTAAAAAGCAGTAAATAAAATGAGAAGCAGAGCTTTCCTAGTACAGTTGTCAATTCTGGGTTCAGGAATTCCTGGAGGACTGAGGATGAAGCCTGGGCGAGTGGGGTTTAGGGAAGGGGGGGACCTCAGTGAGGTATGAAGCCATGCAGACCACCTTACAAAGCAGCCATTTTCTCCAGAAGAATACATGTTTTAAGTAAATAAACAATACACTGCAGTAGAAAAGAGCAAGAGTCCAGTACTCCCTTAAAGACTAACAAAATATGTGGCAGGGTATGAGCTGAAGAAGTGAGCAGTGACTCATAAAAGCTCTCACCGTGCTGTGTATTTTGTTAAGTCTTCAAGGTGCTACTGGACTCTTGCTCTTTTCTACTGCTACGAACAGACTAACAGGGCTACCCATCTTAAATAATTTACAGATAAGTGATCGATGTAGTCTGGAGATTTGTAATTCCGGGAGACATCTATCTGAGCCCTCACCTAGAGGTTGGCAACCCAATTTCCGAGGAATATGGCAGCGCTACTGCTCTTTCCTGAGGTGTGAAGCCTCTTATGGTCAGGGGACAGCGAGACTTATAATTCCGGGAGATCTCCAGCTGCCACCTGGATGTTGGCACTGCAATGTTCCCTCTAAACTGAGTTAGTGTGAGCTAGCTCACAGTTCTTTAGCCTCTGGCTCACACATGTTTGTCTTCCCTCAGGAAGGATGGCTCCAGAGCCCACTAATTTATGCAGCAGCCAAGTCACTCGCACACAACTTTAAAGCCAGTAGCTTACAAAGTCGAATTTTGGCTCACAAGACTCCACAGCTTAGAGGGAGCCCTGGTTGGCAGTCGTAATTTCTGAGGCATGCGGCCAGTTGGGTGTTGCTCCTTCCTGAGGTGTGAAGCGTCTTCTTAAGCGGCTGTCGACGACTTGTAGCTCTCCCCCTCTCCCTTCCCTCCAGACCATTTCGAAGAGGCGAAGAACTCCAAGTGAACCACCCTGGCAAACAGGCGGGTGGGTTTGCCCGCCTCCTGGCTCGTCCCCGCCCCAGTGCAGCAGCAGTAGCAGCGAGCGCAGGTCTCCTCCGCTCAGCGCCAGGCCAGGCGGAGCCGGAAACCGGCGAAGGTTGAGCCAGCGGCTGCGGGAAGGAGGCGGCGGCAGCAGCAGTGGTGGTAGTAGTAGTGGCGACGGCTCCTCCATGGCGCTGAACCTGAGCAAAAATGGGCCGGCGCTGCAGGAGGCCTACGGCCGCGTCGTGGCCTCGACGAGCCCGACGGACTGGTGAGCTAGAGCCCCTCCGCGGGGCCTGCCCGCCCGCCCATCTTTCTCCCTTCGCCTTCCTGTCCCGGGGACCGGCGCCGGCTCCATCGGCGGGCGGGGGACCTGAGGAGGCATCCGTGGAGGAGTGGGGCTGAGTCACTCTTGGGCATGGGGCGCCGGGGAGGAGGAAGCGGTGCGGGGCTTTCTTGGGCTTGAACCTGGGGCGGTGGGTGTGGTGAGGGCTAGAGGCACGGTTCAGTGCGCACCGAATGGCTGTGCGCGTCAGAGAGATGTGGGTCTGAGATGGCTGGTGATGGCGGGGTGCTTATGGGAAGGGGGTAGCGGCTGTGAAATGTGATGAGGCTGGGGGGGTGTTTGTAGGGGAGCCCTAAATTATAAACCTCCCCCCCTTTTTTTAAATCTGCCTTTCCCCCAAGGAACCAAGAATGGTGTATATGGTTTCTTCAAAGCAGCCCTCTGAGTTGGGGAGTGCGGAGCAATAGCTAGTGTTGGGCTTGGACTGTAGAGATCCTGCTTCAAATCCCTGCTTACACCAGTACTGGAATGGGAGACCTGGGTTTAAGTCCCCACTCTGCCTCCGAGCTTGCTGAGTGACCTTGGACAGATTGTATACCCCTAGATCTACCTAACTAGGTTATCGTGAGGCTAAAATGGAGGAAGAGAGAGCTGTGTACACTGCCCTGGGCTCTTTGCAGAAAGAGTTGGACAAAGGTTTACCAGATCAATTAGCTTAGCTATGAAGCTCGCCGGCTGACCTTGGGGGAATCACTGTTGCCTAACCTACCACACCAGATTGTTGTGATGATAAAATTAGTAGAGAAGAGGAAGAGAGATTAATGGTTTATGAATGGGGAAGGAAGTACTTTGGGGGTGTTATTTTATTTTGGTTTTAACTTGTTATTACCGGAAGCCACCATGAGCCAAGAGGAAAGGCTGGGTAGAAACGTGTAAATAGATATATGTTGCCCTGAGCTACTGGGAGAAAAGGTGGGATGAAAATCCGACAGAATGTGGTTAGGCCGAGGTCATTTCATAAACTTCATGGCTGGCCGGGGCCTCTCCCGGCCAACTGTACACTCTAGCCACTCTGCTTCATGGTTGCTGCACATTAGTGTTAGACAGTTTGGTGGGAGTAGAAGTACCTGGGGTCTGGATGTTAGGGGCATGGGTTGTATTAATCTCTTCCTAGGCCTGTGTGATGCTTCTGTCAAGCACTGTTTGGTTTTTAAAGGCAATGGCCCTATGCATATTGTAAACCATATTGCAACAGAGATTCAGGGAGGGTTGCAAAGTCACAGTGGCTTATGAGTGCTGTTTAAAGTCAAAATGAAACTGCTGTGGCATGTGCAGATAAGCATGCAGTATCTTTCCGTGTGAAAGCCTTTTGCAAACAAGGAAAATCAAAGCAATTCTCCCCCCCCCCCCGCCACCAGGATCATAGCTAAGCAGATATGGAGGTGAATCGGTGTAATGAGGAACTTGTAAGGAAGAAAATATGCCCATTAGCATGTAGTAGGGAAGCTGTAATGAAAACTTTTTGACCTGTGTATGACAGAGGTTATACTCACAGTGAATTGATCTTTAGATAGGCAAAGATGCAATTTGGTTGGCAATTTAAAGAGAATTATTAATTGTATGAGCTTCTGTATGGAAATTTTGGGAAGTAGGAAGATGAAGGAATGACGTTACACATGAGAATGGGATGGCCAGCAGCTAGGGTGGTCCTGGAGAGGGGGGAATTTGTCAGGAATTAGCAGGAAATAGCATAGCATGAGTGTGATAGGACCAAAGTGAAAATAGTGAGAGACACACACAGGAGTGTGGAACAGAAATGAATAGCCATGTTTGCCCTAAAGATGTCCATGGATAATTGTTGAAACCAATGTTCCCTCTAAGCTGTGGAGTCTTGTGAGCAAAAATTCTACTTTGTGAGCTACTGGCATTACAGTTGTGAGCGAGCGATTTGGCTACTGCATAAATTAGTTTGCTCTGGATCCCTCCTTCCTGAGCCAAGGCAAAAATGTGTGAGCCAGAGGCTAAAAAACTGTGAGCTGGCTCACACTAACTCAGCTTAGAGGGAACACTGGTTGAAGCAGGGTAATATGAAGATATTAACCCTGATAATGTAATTGTTTATGATTGTGTGAGTTAAATAGTTACTTTGATTTATCTCAGTGTTTGCTTTGTCTTCCTAAGGGCCCTGTTTACCTATGAAGGTAACAGCAATGACCTGAGAGTGGCTGGTACTGGAGGTGAGTATATTTGGGAAGTTTATCTCAGTATGTGTGACATTAACTTTTTTTTTTTTAATGGCTGAGAGTATATGTCTAGAGAAGACTGTATTGCTTGTTTAACTCTGGCTCGGGTGGTACCCACCTAACTTGCTTCTGGCTTATGATTATATATGTACAATTTGCAACATGATCCAGTTGAGGCATCTGTTTGACAGTGTTCCAGTTGCATGTCTCTTTTCTGCATACACCAAGAAAGGAGTAGTCCTTTAGTTTTATGCCTGTTGCTGCTTGTTCAGGCGCAAGGTAGTTCCTGGGAAGTGTCCCAGACCCAGCCCTGTGAAATGAAGCGTGGGAAGCAATGTGGAAATATCCCTTCTCTCTGACAGTGGAAAAGAAGCAGTACAAAATATACCGAGGCCCCGGTCACACGGGCCGAATATTGCGGGGGGGCGTGGCTAATTGCCCCGGCACAGTTTGATCCGCGATTATTCAATAAGATGCGCCAGCGGCACACCATGGGTCCTTCCCTCGGTGCCGGCGGGTAAACGAGGGACCGGAGGGGAATGCCGTGTGCCGGTGCGATCACACCACGGGAGTCTGGAGGCAGCCTGTGGCAAATGTTTACTAGCACCTTGGAGGTACTAGTTTTTTAACTCGCATTGTCGGCAGTAAGCCACGGGTGCGCTCCACTTCCCAGATGTTGGGGTGTGATCACGCCCAGATAATCCGCCCACCATCCGTGCCTCTCCCATGGCAACTTTGCCATGTGACCGGGGCCTGAGTGTTTTTCTTGGGTTATGTGGAAGTGAAACTTAGAAAACTTAAAGCCAACCTTTGTGTATTTTTAAGGGATACAAGAAAAGATGAAAGAAATTGTGAACTACTAGCAGGGGTGGACTAGGATGCAAAAATGGCCCTGGAAAGGGCTCCATACCCACTCCAAGCAGAGTGGTGGAAGGACCAAAAGCTGGCTCCCATGTGCCAGTAGTGGCTTCCCTGCATATGAGGCAAGGGAAGCTGTCTTCCTTGTGGCAGTGGCAGCTGCTGTTCCACCCTATGCAGGATTGGGACAGCTGGCTTCCTTGTGGTGACTACAAGAACTGACCAGAGTGGGATGAGGGCCACTCCTTGCTTGGGATGACCCCAGTGGGGGTAGGCAGCCTCTCAGGCCCCCAGCCCACTGGGATGTTTTCCAAGTGTCCTTAATGGCCAATCTGCATCTGACTACTGGACAGGTTGCCTGATTTAACATTGTATTTAATGTGTGAGATGTTACATATAATGTGGCAGGGTCAAACAGCATGTTATTAGTGTTAAGTACTAACAAACTTTTGAGTAAAAGGGGAGATCCTGAATTACAGTGAGTCTACCATATGCACAAAGCGCATTCTTGCATTAATTTTGTAACGTCACTATTGCCATCATGCATTGATTGGTTGAAGTATATATATAAAGGCCAGAAACTTCACATTAAACTTTCTCCTCCAAAATGTGTACACAGTTTCTTCATCCAGATCTAACCAGAGCTGAGGAAGTATAACTGGTTAGCGAGGCAGTCTGTATTGACAAACCATTCTTTTCAGCCATGTAAACCAGAATCAGAAGCCATAGCCTTGGCCTGCTGTTTTGAATTGACAAATCAGACTTATGGGTATTGCTGTACCTCAGGCTATTGTATTATGGTCACATTATGAGAAGACAAGAGTCACTGGGAAAGACAATACTGCCAGGAAATGTTGAAGGCAGCAGGAAGAGAGGAAGACCCAACATAAGATGGATTGACTCAGTCAAGGATTGACTTAGTCAAGGAAGCCATGACCCTCAGTTTGCAAGACTTTAGCAAGACTGTTAACAATAGGACGTTTTGAAGTTAATAGTTCATAGGGTCACCATAAGCAACTTGACAGCACTCAGCACACATACACACAGGAGGTCCCCGTGCTATAGCAGTTGGAGCGCCAAGCAAATGGAAGATGAAAGCTGACAAATGGAGCTAAAACATGCTGTAGTTTACCTTTATGTTTGGAAACTCAAACCGTGGCTTTTAATCTCCCTTATAGATAAAAAACGTATGGTAGTGGCACTTCTCTAGAACATTCCACACGCTCCAAAATCAGTTCGCTCTCTGATCTGTCATTCAGAGGGTCTCCCTATCCACTGGCTGCTTTGCCTGAGTCCTGCCTCCAACATTCTAAACATTTTGCTGTTCCTCCCCCCCCATAGCCAATCAGAACACAGAGGTTATTTGCATATGCAGCCTCATTGGCCTTTGCCTCGGAACACAGAGGTCATTTGCATATGCGATTTGATTGGCTTTTGCCTCTAACATTCTAAACAGTTTTCTGTTCTGAGGTAAAATGTATCCAATCTCCAGGTGAGGACTGGAGATCACTCAGAATTACAACTGCTTTCCAGATGGCAGAGATCAGTTCCCCTGGAGAAAATGGTGGGCTCTGTATCCTTATATGCTGCTGAGGTGGCCCCCATATGACAGCCAATGTGACGTAGCAGTCAGAGCTTCAGAGCAGGGGAGAGGCTGCAGGTGTGTGGGGGGTGGAAAGCTGAAGAGTGAGGGGGAAATAAAGGTAGGTTGTTGATTGGCTGGGAAGGAGATAAGGTTGCCAACTCCAGGTGGGAAATTCCTGGAGAGGTGAGGGATGGAGCCTGGAGAGGGTGAGGTTTCAGGAGGTGTGGGACCTCGGACAGGTACGAAGCCATAGACTCCACCCTCCAAACCAACTATTCCCTTCTGGGGAACCATCGTTGCTAATCTCCAGGTGAGAGCTGGAGATCACTCAAAATTACAACTGTTCTTTAGGTAGCAGAGATCAGTTCCTCTGGAGAAAATGGTGGACTCAGTGTCATTATACCCTGCTGAGGTCGCCACAGCAAATTGACACTGAGTGTCCAAGGCCGGGGCACCCGCCCAGAGCCTCTTTCTAGAGGTCGTTGTATTTATTTCCACAATGGGCCTTTTTCTTAGTCTATGATAAAGTGGAAATCTTGATTTGGTGTGATGTAAATCAAATTGTGATATTGCGGCTTTAAAGTTAACATTCTTTGATGTTACCAAGTCTTTTCTTCCTGGAGACTGGACTCTGATGCTTTTATCATGTGTAGAAAACCTCTGGCAGGTGCAGGTTTTTCTCTGGGGCTGCTTTATCTATCATAATGCAACATCAACAGAAATTATTCTTTGTATACAACTGTTAAGGGCATTGGGCCTCTTTCCAGTGTGGAGGTCTGTGGAAAAGAGAACCTCAATTCAGGAACATTGATCATGTAGGTTTTTTGTTTTTGAGCTGTAGAAATGGGAAGTAGCTGACAGCGCTGAGTAGTTCACTAACCTTCGTTTGGGGAAGATTACCAAGGAGGAGAAGTAAAAAGTCAGCCGTGGCTTGGACCGAAAGTATCAGTCTGTTCACATCTTGTATGTTTGCGGATGGCTGCTTCCTATTTAGAGGAACTAAAATTCTTGACTGTTAAAACAGCTTGAAGGAAGTCTTCTATTGCATGAAGAAAAGGTTTACTGAGTGGAAATAGGTTTGTTTCGTGGGAGGGGAGGGGAGGGGAGGAACCACTTTGTGGAGAAACTGCATTTCCTTTTGAAGCCGTTACACCAAATTCTAAGAAAAAAATATCCTTTCTTAAGGCTGCAGTCCTAAGCTTACTTAACAGGAAATTGTATCCCATTGAACCTGGTGGGGCTTCCTTCTGAGGAAACACGTTTAGATCCAGACTGCAAGTGAGATTGTCAGATTGTACCACTTTCTTGCATCAAGGATACCAGTTTCTGCCAAGACACACGCCCTCAGGTTCTGCTGTGAAAATCTAAATGCACAAATTATGGAAATCAGCCAGAGATGCTTTAATGTCTCAATTGTGCAGAGAGTGCATTTTGTCGCTGTAGTACTTAGATGTCTTTTGGCAGTGAAGAGTGAAATGGTTGGGACTGTGGCAGGTAGTATGAGCCAAGGGTAATGCTGGGAATCGGAGGGCGAAAGCCTGTTTTTATGGGTGGTGGCGGGGTGGTAACAATGCTGTGAAAAGAAGATGAACAGCCCGCTGCTTCCAACTGCACTTCAAGTACCTGTACTCTTGAAGCTTGCACTTAAAAATATATGCTAGGTCTTATTGTTTTTCTAATCTACTGATTAACAGTTATAACTGTTAAGTCTTGCTACTCAGCTTTGTGTTCCCTGAGCAACTTCAGTAGGAACTTTGACAACTGCAAGAGTGGTTAGTTTTTGTGATTACTTCGGTAATAGTGCTGCAATAGTTCTAGAATAATATTTTTACCTTGCTCAGTGGTTCAATTAAACAATAGTGCCTATACATGTTCCTTTGGTAACTGCACCAACCACAACAGCTGGATTTTCCAATATAAATTCATAGTGGCTTGTAACTGTTACCGAAACTATTTTCATTGTTTCACATTCAGAGTATAGTGCATTGAACAATTTTTAGCTCCCTTTCTCTCAGAAAGCTGTGCAGGAGGTTATGTTAGGCTGAAAGGGTTTGGGGAGGGGTTGGTCTAATGCCATCTAGCACGCTTCACAAGTTGAACTGGAATTTGAATGTGGAATTTTCCATGTCCTTCTGTACGTTGTGGAAGATCAGCCGTATTGGTAGAGTTATGTAAATGATTGTCCAGATAACTGTGGGGCTAGTTCTTGTAGCCCAAAGACCTTTTTCTTGAACTGTAGGTCCCTGTTTGGCACAGCAAACTGCTTTGACACAAACTAGAATGGACTTTCCAAAACAGTTTGAGGTGTGTGGGGATTAGAAGCAGATATTCATGGCGGGGGGGAAAGCCAAACATGCCCCTTGCATTGAACCAAAAAGATTCTTTGGATTCCAGCTCCCTTATTGGTAATCAATTCAGGCAAATAGAAATTACACTTTGTAATAGTACAATATGTGCATCTAGTGTTCTGTACTTGCGTGACAGGTTTTGGTTGACTCTGTTGGGTTACTTTCACTTTACTTTTCTTTCTTTCTTGTCAAATGATTATATATAGATGGTGGTCTGGAGGAGATGGTGGAAGAACTCAACAGTGGGAAAGTGATGTACGCTTTCTGCAGGGTGAAAGACCCCAATTCCGGTTTGCCCAAATATGTACTTGTCAATTGGGTACGTGGAATGTAATTCCATTTATTTCTGCAACTTAACAATCATATTTTTCTTTTTTTAAAAGGTACAGTACTCCTTTCTTTGTAATGAAATAATTAAGTATAAAATCATTACTGACAATGTTTGAAAAGTCAAGAGGCATAGATCCCTTCTTTGACCCAAAAATTCATTTTCTGATCACAGTGAACACTCATGGAGCTGCCTTATAGGCTGCAGTCACACACACTAAATAATCCACTTTCAATCCACTTTCAGTGCACTTTCCAACTGGATTTTACTTTGTGAACTGGCAAAATCCAGTTGGAAAGTGGATTATCTACTGTGTGTGACCGCAGCCATAGTGAATCAGGTCCATCAAAGTCAGTACTGCCTACTCAGACTGGCAGCAGCTCTCCAGGATCTCAGCCATAGACCCTCCACATCACCTACTGCCTGGTCCTTTTAACCGGAGATGCTGGGGAATGAACCTGGTACCTGTCTACAAAGTATTCCATTGAGCCTCAGCTTCTTCCAGTGACTGACTCCAGGTGGAAAAAGCCAGAAACATTGGGGCTGCAATCCTATGTACTTCTTCTTTTTTTACTATTTTTGTGAGTATTTTTTGTGTGTGTGCGCTTGCGTGCCTAGAAATCATGGTGACTTCTGGCAACCCCTAGTGGGGCTAGGACATTTCAGAGAGTTGGCTTGATAACCTGCCTCTGCGTCCCGGCTCTGGTATTCCTTGGAGGTCGTCCTTCCAAGTACTTGCCAGGGGCTGTCCTTCACTTCCAAGATCTGACAAGACTGGACTTGCCTGGGCTGTCCAGGTCAGGGCCAATCCTGTGTACTTTTGATGTGGGGGCAAGTCCCATTGACTATAGGTTTTTACACATCTTGTGTTTCTTTACTCAGAGTAGGCTGCTGGTGAAATATTTTAATTTGTTCAGATCACATTCCTAAATATTTAAAGAACTAAAAATACAAATATACTTTTATGCTTTTGGATGAACAGTAGACGTATTCACATCAGTGTTAATTTTTTAAGCCTTAATGCGACTCACAAAAGATTCAAGAGTGATCCAGCAGCCTAGCAATCTTTAGCTCCTCTTGAAACACATCATAACTGTCAGGGAAATGCTGAGTGATAAAGTAAACACATGGTAATATTTAAGAATAAACAGTCCGGAAAGAAAACTAGCTGCTGGAAAGTGGGTAAATAGATTTGCCTCAGTGGTGCTAGTTGGTAGGCCCCTAAGACTTCTCTGGGGAAAACTACATAAACATGAAAGGTTCTGCAGATGTTCCTTGTGCTTTTTTAGTTCATTTACTCCAGGAGTGTCAAACTCATTTGTTATGAGGGCTGTAATAAGTCTTATGATTAAAGTTCAGTATAAATGTTCTTCATAGAGGGGATTCTCAGCTCAGCTGAATTCAGGCAGAGGGAGGGGCTGCCTGGTTCTTCCTTGCCCACTTCCTGGTGGTCCCATGGATGGCAACTGGAAGCTGGAGGAGGGTGGGGGTCTTTGCTGGAATGGAATTCAGGTGCAGTAGAGGGCTGCCTGGTTTTAGTGCTGTCCCAATGAGCACTCCTTCAATGGAAGTTGGAGGGATTTGATATCAGTAAACAAAATGGAGTGGAGTGGTTGTTTCTCTAGTTTAGTGGTCTGTGCATTCTTTACATAACAGTCTCTGGCCTAGGGTGTAGGTGAGGGATCTTGTAATGATAAATGGTTATAAATAAAGTCAGTAAAGTTAATATACACCAATAATAAAGTAAATCAATAAAGTTAATATAAATAGGCTGGTGGGGGGAGTTGAATGAAGGCAAAGTAGGGTTAGGTATTTGTCTCATTCTGATATTTGCTTTCAGTTAACTGAGGGTGTTTCCCCCCATATACTTTTTTAACATCTAGATTGATTAAGAGTTCTAGAGAACTCAAAAGTTTGCATGCTCTGTTGTGTTATTTTGGTTGATCTTAATCAAAGGCGGGGGTGGCCAAACTTGCTTAACATAAGAGCCACATAGAAAAAATGTCAGGTGCTTGAGAGCTACAAGGCATGAACACACATGCTTTTATTGAACTTAATACAAATTAGCATATTAAATTAAATTAAAGAGACAAATGCCTTCTCCGAGCCAAGCCAGTCTGCTGGTCTGGTGGGGTTTGGAGAACACATTTAACTTTAGATGGGGAGGGAGAGGTAGAAAGAAACAACTTTAAATTTAAATGCATCCTCCAAGCCCCCCGCGCTGGCTGGCTTGGCTTGGAGAAGGGATTCTAAGAGACAAATGCCTCCTCCAAGCCTGGGGGGGGGGGCTTTGAGAATGCATTTAAAGTTAGTTACATTCTTTCTCTGCTCCCCCCACACACACCTCAAGGCTACTCAGGGTGGGAAACACTGGCTGGAGAAGGGAAGACCAATAGGGGAAACATGCCTCCCCTTTACTTCCCCAGCCGCTCTGCTGGGAGCTGCACAATATGTGTGAAAGAGCCGCATATGGCTCCTGAGCCACAGTTTGGCCACCCCTGATCAAAGGTATTAAATATCAAAGGTATTAAATTACTTTTGTTTTTTGGGTTTTTCTTTAAACCAACACAGCTACCTACTTTTTTGTCTGTTATGTGATACTTCTTTTCCTTATCCTTTGTCCTCCATGTGCAAGTTGACAGCTCCGTGTATGTACAGTATCTTATCCGTTAAATAGGGGGGTCATACATCAAATGTCTGATGCTTCCTTTTGGTAGACTGGCGAAGGTGTTAACGATGTGAGAAAGGGAGCCTGTGCCAACCATGTCAGCACTGTAGCAAACTTCTTAAAGGTATTTAATCTACATTTTATTCTCCGTAATCCCCTTTTCTTTCAATTGAATGCCCTCCCACATAAACAGCTTTGCAGTCTTTGTGTAAAAGGCAAATCCTCTTGGAAGCTGAAAAATAATGCTTTGTGTTCCCCATTTCCTTGAGTGGGAAGTTTCTGGGGCGGCTGCACACTGGGCCAGTTTCCTTAAGGTGAGAGAGCCTTGAAAGTGTACAGTCCTGTTATGATAACCTGTGTAGAAGTTGAGCAGTGGGGAGGAAGCAGGCAGGCACCCTAACAGGGAATACTAATCTTGAAACAGCATCAGATTTCTCTCCACCCCTCCAAAGCTGCAACACATTCTTGCATCTCCCAAAGGCTACTGCTTGCCAGCAAACTGCAGGGTTTTCTCACAGTGTCCAGATTCAAACCGCAAACCGGGCTTCCTTCAGACCCCACGAAGGCAGATGAGGTGTGACTCACATTCCAGTAGTTTGTATTGGCCACCAGCCAGTCAAAGACCATGAAGCAAGCACCAGATACCAAACTATACAACACAACCTAAAGAGAGGGAATTACTGAGTAACTGGAAGAGCTTGCTTGCAGTATTTCAGTCCTCCATTTAGTCTTTAGTATCACTCTCTCACAATTTTGGGCTCCTCTAACCCTTTTAGTACTAATTTGTTTCCTGCCAAGTATCCCAGATGCTTGGCTTGGATCATAGTATTCAGTTCAGGCTACATGAAGGCAAGTTCATAGGCCTGAGTGGAGATGTTACCTTCTAAACACATTCGAACAGTACACCATGCTAGCTTAGGCTTTCCTGTGTCCACATCTGTCATAGTCTGTGCCCCAAATATATCCACTAACCCCCACCTCGAGCCCTGTGCTCAGAATGCATTGCACAGATAAGCAGAATCTGCTTATTTTTGCATATGCTAATTGGTTCATTTTGCAGAAGATTTTGTCAAGGAATGCTGAAGGAGAGGGGGAGGAATGGGGGGCTGAGTTTTTCCTCAGACTCACTTTGGTTTTTGCATGTTTAGCAGGCACTTCATAAAGTGGGAGCCAGAGAAGGTCTTAAAAATGAAAACTGATATTCTCATCCAAAATGTGCATATGATTCACAGTTCTTGTCTTTGCTAGGAACAAGAGCAAAATATAAGCAGTTCAGCCTGCCTCCAGAATGGGAGTAGAGACAAATATAATGGTATTTGCCTGACACTAGAATGTGTAACCATGAATGCCGAATTCTGTGGCCTGCAGTTGATTTTCTTATTGGTTTATTCCTTTAACATGTGAACATTAAAAATGAATACTGGTGGGGAAGAAGGTCCTATTTTTAATTCACACTTCCTTTTCTTGACTCTTTTGAGCTACTGTCATAGTCTTTTTTAGACTTAATAGTTCTCCAGGCTATAATTTGTGGACTGCTGACCACTCTAAACTCTGATCTGCTGCATCTCTATAGTTGGCGCAGGGAAAAAAACAAAACAAAATAGGGATTTTTAAACACTGCTTGGCCATGTCAGTTCCTTCGTTTTGAATTTCTTCCCTTCACAGCTCTGGCTTGTGGTGACTGGGTACTGCTTTTTGCAGAAAAAGTAAGCTCCCTAACAGTACTGCTTAACCCTAGTTGTTATGGGGCAATAGACTATAGCGAGGTATACACAGGAAGCTTGCTTTACGGTTAGCACCTTGATATACGTTCCTGACCTCCGGCTGTACTTTGTCTGCATTGTTTTACAGGGTGCTCATGTGACGATAAATGCTCGGGCTGAGGAGGATGTGGAACCTGAAGTTATCATGGAGAAAGTGGCCAAGGCTTCAGGAGCAAACTACAACTTTCACAAAGAAGGCAGCAAGTTTCAGGATTCAAGTCCTCAGCCTCCAGTGGTGAGTTCCTCTGGTATACAGGATGGAGAATCTGGGTCTGACAGTGAAATCCTAAGAATACTTTTCTGGGAGTAAGTTCCCATTTAATATAATGGGACTTAATTCTGAGTAGAGCCGTTTAGGATTGCGTGCTCAGTTACTCAGATGAATAGCTGGGGTGCTGGGCTCTTCTGCCTGGGACTTGGACCAAAATTTATCTCTTGCATTGTAAGTAAACCTTAAGTAAGCTGAGTACAGCTTCACACAAGACTGTTTGTCTTGGAACTTCATTGTGATAATACAGAGGATCTGCTTTGATCAGTGTTGAAATCTCAGTGCATTGGCTCAAAGGTTAAAAAAGAAAAAGGTAACTTTTATATCCCCAGGCAGAATTCCTGGCCTACTTGGCAAATTCTGCAAGTTTATCTCTGGGACTGATGGGCAAGAAGCCCTTCTACAGAATTAGATGTGAAAGTTATCCCTGCTTGATATATTTAAAAAGTCATCTATGGCTGCTTCTTTCTTTGGACATTTAGAATTAGTTCTTGCTTTTTCTGGAAAAAACCAAAAACCTAAAGAGGCAGGGTCAACATCCTATTGAGAATGTGTGTAGAAAGACTTGGCAGAATGTAAGACCATGGTATAATCTTCAGTTCATCATACTCTTCACGTATAGGAGTCACAGTGCCACTCAAAACTCTTTCGTGACTGAAATGTTTTGTGATCACAGTCGATACTGTATATTATCTGTATGATATAATTCGATTCAAACTTGCGAGATTTTTATGCAGCTTTTCTATACAAAGGTGTGGGAAGCAGATTTAGAAAAGACATTTGAAGGTAGCACTTGGAAACCCATTTGGAATTCTAATTACAAGTTTTCCTCAGTGGCGTGTCTCTGATATAATAACAGCTAAAAATGTACAACCGTATTACCTCAGCAGAAGACTTACAGTTCTCTTTGCTGGAAGCAGTGTGAACACTTTGGTATGTTTGGTGGCAAGGCCCTGTAATTGTGGTTTTCTTGTCTTCTGTTGGGGAAGTGCACGTGGAAAATTGGTAGATGTCATATATCTAATTTTGAACCTGGCCCCTTTGCAGAACAAAAAACCCAGAGAATGGGGCAGATATTGCAAAAAAAAATATGAAAAAAGAAATTGTTTTAAAAATTAACATTTTCAGGAAAGATTGAGGTTTCGCGACATTATGTCAGCTGCCTCTTTGGAAAAAGGAGGAGCATCTGCCTGTCACTGTATATGTCAGGCATGTGGGCGGGCAGGCAGGCAACAAGGAATGGTGAGGAAGAAGGTGTGGGAAGAAGACCTGGTTCCATTCCCCCTCCCCAAATGCTGCAGGCAGGTGACAAGGAGGACAGCCGGGGGGGAGGGAGTGGGAACCACTAGTCATGTTTCATAGGGAAGGACATTGCACAACCTGAGGCATTGCTGCTTGCTTCTGGATGTCATGGCGGGCACTGCTACAGTTCCCTCACTTGTCATATTGAATCTTAAAATTATTCTCTTGCATGTTATTGACCTAGATACAATTGAGTTTGGCTGTATCTACACAGAGAGCAACGTAATGCTGTATTTATATTAGCAAAAAATGTATATAGTTAAGATATGGAAGACTTCTAGATGGATTTCAGAGAAGTGATGGTTTACTTAAATGCTGGGAGCTTTTAAAATGGCAGAGGTAATGTATCAGATTTGGGTAATACATGCTCAGATTGGTAAGTAGAAACCAAGAGGAAAAGGACTATTTGCACTGTTTATTTATTTATACCCTGCTGTACCCCCCAAAATGGGCTCAGGGCGGCTTGTATAGAAGCAGACTTTGCACCTGAGCTTTATTTGTTAAAATACTGTCACAAGACAGAAGAGAAAAATCCACAAATAACAAATTATCTGTCAAGGAAGCCGCTGGGGTAGTTATAAACATCAACCATCCTTCAGAGATTTAAGGTCTCTTACATCAAACCAGAATCCTGGCAAAAGAGGTAAGTTTTTGACTGCCCTCTTAAAGGCTGCTGAATAATATGCTAGTCATGCTTCATAGGGGAAGACATTGCACAATCTTGATGTTGCCACCAAAAAGTCCCTATCACACCTTGCCCTCTGTTGAATCTCCACCAGTGATAACATGCAAAGCAGCATCTCACCAGAATCTTTGTAGGTTCTTGTGGGGAAGTTAGTCCACTGCCACATTTAAGAACCATTATTTATTTATTAAGATTGCTGGGGAAAAGATCAACAACCTCAGATATGCAGACGATACCACTCTAATGGCAGAAAGTGAAGAGGACCTAAAGAGCCTCTTGCTCAGGGTAAAAGAGGAGAGCGCAAAAGTGGGCTTGAAGCTCATCATCAAAAAAACTAAGATCATGGCATCTGGCCCCATCACACCTTGGCAAATAGAAGGGGAAGTTATGGAAGTAGTGACAGACTTCACGTTCCTGGGATCCCAGATCACCCCAGACTGTGACAGCAGCCATGAAATTAAAAGACGCCTGCTCCTTGGGAGGAAAGTGATGGTGAACCTAAACACATGATAAAAAGTAAAGACATCACCCTGCCAACAAAAGTCCGCATGGTCAAAGCAATGGTATTCCCAGTAGTCATTTATGGCTGTGAGAGTTGGACTATAAGGAAGGCCGAGTGCCGAAGAATAGATTCTTTTGAACTATGGTGCTGGAGAAGACTCTTGAGAGTCCCTTGGACTGCAAGAAGATCAAATCAGTCAGTCCTAAAAGAAATCAACCCTGACTGTTCCCTGGAAGGCCAGATAATGAAACTGAAGCTCAAATACTTTGGCCACCAAATGAGAAGGGAGCACTCACTGGAGAAGACCCTGATGCTGGGGAAGACTGAAGGTCAAAGAAGACGGGGACGGCAAAGGATGAGATGGTTAGACAGTGTCATAGATGCAACGAACATGAAATTGAGCAAACCTCAGAGGACGGCGGAAGACAGGAAGGCCTGGCGTGATCTGGTCCATGGGGTCGTGGAGAGTCGGACTCGACTGTGCGACTGAACAACAACAATTTATTCTCTGTACATCTTGCTGTGGCTGTTGAGTGGGGTTCTTTTCTTCTGCTTGCTGGATGAAATTGCTGTGATGAGAAAGAAGTTGACAGTGATTGTAAGGGAAGAAATGTTGGGTGCAGTTTAAGGAAACTGAAGTGTAAACCATTAGTACTGTACTCTGGAGAACTAAGGCAGAGGCCTTTAATCATATTAAGCATGTGAGGTTCTTTTAGCTTTTTATAAAAAAATTCGTCTTGCAGAAGAAAATTGAGAATGTCTCTCCTTTGCTTTGAAACTTTTAGCTGGCTTTAGGCTATATGTTGCTGAGACTGTTTAGCACTTTTTTTCCTCCACTGGGCCCTCATGCCTGTGTCTTTTAATCCCTGGGGTAGAGGAAAGTGTTGTTTCTTCAGTTTTCAGTGTCCTTTTCCATGCAGGTTATTTTCCCTGAGTTTGATGCTGTCAGGAAGTCTCCCTGCCTCCTTATAGCATTGTGGTGCATTCATGCACCTCCCAGGTTTTCTCTGGCCTTTCTCTGAGCCTTCCAAATCTGCTTTGCTGCAGAGTTTTGGGATAGATTGCAGCAAAGCCTGCATACCTACTGTGTGAATGGGAAAATTTGCCTTTTTCCAGGTCCCACCTGCACGGCAGCCATTTTCCCTGCCCCTATCCCCACTGTGGCCATTTCTTCCCCCACCACGAGGGGCAGCTTTTTTGTATTTTTTTAGTCAGCAATATAGTATCATTAAATCATTATGAGGAGGAGAGAAGAAGAGATTGGATTTATACCCAGAAGGAGCCTCAGAGCGGCTTACTATCTCTTGGGAGGGGAAGGGAAAGGAGATTGTAAACTGCTCTGAGACTCCTTTGGGTAGTGAAGGGTAAGATATAAATCCAATCTCTCTCTCTTTTCTTCTCTTTCTTTCCCTTCCCCTCCGCACAACAGATACCCTGTGAGGTAGGTGGGGCTGAGAGAGCTCTTTCGAGGACTGCTCTGGAGAGAACAACTCTGAGAGAACTGTGATTGACCCAAGGTCACACCAGCAGTTGCATATGGAGTAGTGGGGAGTCAAACCTGGTTCTCCTAGATTAGAGTCCATGCTCCTAACCATGACTCCAAACTGATTAACAATTTCTGTATCATGTTCTATGAATTCATTTCACCCAGAGTAAATAATCATTGTTTCTGCACATGTAGCTTTTCAGATTTGCCTCTCCAGGCTATGGTGTGACACTCAGAGGAGGCAGACTGTTTAGTAAATCTGTTTTGGGTCCTGCATGTTGCTTGTGATTACTTGCAAAGCTGAGCTTTCATACGGCAGTTCTGCATTGCCTTAATGCGCTGATGTTACTTTTTTGCATAAGATCTCTTATCAAATCGGGGATGGAATTGCCTCATGAGTGGTTTGGGTAGAATAAAAAATGCTTTGAGGAAAATTTATTCTCTGTACGGTAACTTAAAAGGTACAAAGTATGTTACCAACTTGCTGGCATTTGTTTAAAAATAGTGATTAAATTGTTTCAATAAATATATTTCTCTTTATATAACAGGGATCTGTCTACCAGAAAACAAATGCCCTGTCTGAGATCAAGAGAGTTAGTAAAGATAACTTCTGGGCCAAAGCAGAGGTTTGTTATGTATTTAATTCGTACCACTTACATATGGTTCAAATGGTTTGTTCTTGCTTAAGCTGGTCTTGCAGTTCTTTCCCCTTGTCTTCACATAGTTGGTCCTGTACCTTGTCGGGCAGGAGCTACTAGTTTTAAAGCTAATGGAGAAGGTTTATTATTGGATATGTTGAGAACTATGCAGTGAACATATTCACTAGGCAAATGTACCTTGTTCAGACTCCCTCAGTTACACAAAAGGTGAGCTCCGGGTAGAATTACCCCAGTATTCTCTGGCAAAGTTTGTCTTGAATGTAATACCATGTTGAGCAGAAACTGCTTGGGGTTTGCAGCTGCTTTTGCCCAGTTGAACTGAATCATCTCATTAACTGAACTAGAAGTGGCATTCCTCCAGGGTCATGGTTATTTGGACTGACTGCCTTAGGGCCAAACTACATGTTACACTTTACATGAGTTCACCATTGTGACTGGCAGTCATATCACAACTGAGAGTCCCCAGTGGCACCTCCTGAAAGCACAGCAGGGGCCTAGGTTGAATCAGGACTGTGCCACAGGGTGGAGGAGGGGATCCTGCCTTCCTCTGTGCTGTTTTCTGGAGCTGAAACAGCCCAAGACCTGCTGGTGTGTGTTATTTGCCCTGTTATACACCCCCCCCAGGCAAATAATGTGGTCCCTGGGCTGTTTCAGCTCCTGGAAAAGGCACAGGGATTAGGCAGGAGCCCTTTTTCTCCTTACACTGCAGTCTTGTTCTGAATTGGGCCTCTGCAATGCTTTTACACAGGAGTTGCCACTGAGAAGTTGCAGCTGCAGTATCACCACAAGTCCCTATTGGCAAATCATGTCAAGCACAATGCATAGTTTGGCCCTTTCCTAAAGCATAGAATATCCTGTAATTGATCACCACTTAGCAGCTGCTGATCAAATGTTCCACATCAGTAGATTGCATTGCCTGCTTTTTGCACTGTGCATTTAGCAGATCAAAAACTGATCACAAGATTCATGGTTTGACTGGCTGACACTGAGGGAACACAGACACTAGGAAGTACGTATCAACTCAAATCTCAGACTTTTTTTTCTGTTTTACAATGTGCCTTTTTAAAAATAAGAGGTGGGAGGTGGCACTGGCAAGAAAATTATACCAGAGTTCCATGATCATGCAAACAAACTCATCCAAATTCATTTGGATACATGCAGATTGTCAAATGATTGGCTTCCTCTTCATAATTGGAGAGTAGGATGTGAGTTGAAATGGCAGGTGATCAAGTGCTGCTATTTATTATTTGTATTTTGTGACAATTGATACGAAAACGGCTATAAATGTCTTGGTCATGTTTAGAGTTGGTACTTCTTCCACAAAGTACTTTGTGGATTTTTCTCTAGAAAATGTGTTGCCACACCAGTGGTCTTGCAGTGGCTTTTGGTTCTCCTTGACCAAATGGAGGTGCTAGTTATAAACCATGGCTTGGATCCTGGAAACCATCCCCTAGAACAGTTTCTGATCCCAGTAAAGTTAATGCCCCAGGTCTAGGGACTAGTGTACTCATAGATGCACCAATCAGGCTGCTGTAGTCAGGAGGGGGAAGGGAACAAGATGGCCCTTTCTTCCTCTTGCATGAATGGAGTTCCACTGACAGAAGACAAAGAATGGGGCACTTCTATACCTTCCTCTCTGTAGCCACCTGACCCATGTGGCTTTTGGCATATGCGAGTACTCAAACCTGATAATAAATGTTTCTGGGATCAAAACTGGGTCAGGGGAGATCCCACAGTCCAAGTGTCTGCAGATTGCCAGATCCAACCCTGTCAAAGTGACATAGTTTAAGCTTTACATGCTTTGGAGAAGGGGTGGCCAAACTGCAGTTTGGGAGCCACATGCGGCTCTTTCACACAGTCTAATGTTAATAAAAAGCAAATTTGCATATTTTCCAGTAAAAACGTGTGTGTAATATTTGTTCATGTCTTGCGGCTCTCAAACATTTGGCGTTTATTCTGTGTGGCTCTTACGTTAAGCAAGTTTGGCCACCCCTGCTTTAGAGGCTTCCTCTTCCACTTGCCCTTTTAGAATCTCTGATAGACATTAAGGATGCCCTCTAACTACTGTGATCTGTGTGTCAATTTCAAACATCACAGGTATGAAGGTGTACTGGTTGTCTCCCTAGTTATGGAACTCCTTCCCTCTACAGACTTGTTGAAGTTCAAATCTGGGCACCTTTGGGAAGCGCTGTACGACCTATTTATTTGGCCGATCTTTGAAACTGAAGTATAAATCAAGAAAGAGCAGGGAAATTTCAGGCAGTTGGACAAAAAATGTATTAGTGTTTGCTTTTTGTTACTTGCGCCGGATAAAATGCTATGAATTACTCTGATAGGGCATGGGAGCTAGTAGGGAACTGCACTTTGATATTTAGAAAAAACTCTTGCACTTTCTCAGCTAGGCACCTCATTTCTTTGTCATGTTTTAAATGGCTTGCTGTTTGGACCTGTCACTCCTATGACGGATGGATTGACTAGAAAGAAATTTGGAGTTGTGCATTATACTGACCTGAATGATTTATTTGAAAGGTCCATTAAAAAGGCAAGGAGAATTGGGTTGGATGACACAGTAGATTGCCAATATTGATTTGATGTAGTCGCTCTGTGCTGAGGGTGAATGTTTTAATCTGTCTTGAGTGGTGTCATGCACACTGTGTGCACTTCTTCTCTAAAGGCAGCTGTTTCCCAATCAGACTTGGTATGTTTGCTGTTTCAGAAAGATGAAGAGAATCGCCG